>NC_064853.1:78736363-79036363 GCF_024139225.1 Suncus etruscus | reverse complement strand
AGAAGCTTTTTGATAGAGTCTTTAGGGTTTTCTAAGTAGAGTATCATGTCATCTGCAAACAGTGAGAGCTTGACTTCTTCCTTTCCTATCTGGATTCCCTTGATATCCTTTTCTTGCCTAATCGCTATAGCAAGTACTTCCAGTGCTATGTTGAATAGGAGTGGTGAGAGAGGACAGCCTTGTCTTGTGCCAGAATTTAGAGGGAAGGCTTTCAGTTTTTCTCCATTGAGGATAATATTTGCCACTGGCTTGTGGTAGATGGCCTTCACTATATTGAGAAAGGTTCCCTCCATTCCCATCTTGCTGAGAGTTTTGATCAAGAATGGGTGTTGGACCTTATCAAATGCTTTCTCTGCATCTATTGATATGATCATGTGGTTTTTATTTTTCTTGTTATTGATGTTGTGTATTATGTTGATAGATTTACGGATGTTAAACCAGCCTTGCATTCCTGGGATGAAACCTACTTGATCGTAGTGGATGATCTTCTTAACGAGGCATTGAATCCTATTTGCCAGGATTTTGTTGAGGATCTTTGCATCTGCATTCATCAGTGATATTGGTCTGTAATTTTCTTTTTTGGTAGCGTCTCTGTCTGGTTTAGGTATCAAGGTGATGTTGGCTTCATAAAAGCTATTTGGAAGTGTTTCTGTTTGTTCAATTTCATGAAAGAGTCTTGCCAAGATTGGCAGTAGTTCCTCTTGGAAAGTTTGATAGAATTCATTAGTGAATCCATCTGGACCTGGGCTTTTGTTTTTCGGCAGACATTTGATTACTGTTTTAATTTCATCAATGGTGATGGGGGTGTTTAGATATGCTACATCCTCTTCCTTCAACCGTGGAAGATTATAAGAGTCCAAGAATTTATCCATTTCTTCCAGGTTCTCATTTTTAGTGGCGTAGAGTTTTTCAAAGTAGTTTCTGATTACCCTTTGAATCTCTGTCATATCAGTAGTGATCTCTCCTTTTTCATTCCTGATACGAGTTATCAAGTTTCTCTCTCTCTCTTTCTTTGTTAGGTTTGCCAGTGGTCTATCAATCTTGTTTATTTTTTCAAAGAACCAACTTCTGCTTTCGTTGATCTTTCGGATTGTTTTTTGAGTTTCCACTTCGTTGATTTCTGCTCTCAGCTTTGTTATTTCCTTCTGTCTTCCTGTTCTTGGGTCCTTTTGTTGAGCATTTTCTAGTTCTATTAGCTGTGTCATTAAGCTACTCAGGTAAGCTCCTTCTTCCTTCCTGATGTGTGCTTGCAAAGCTATAAATTTTCCTCTCAGTACTGCTTTTGCTGTGTCCCATAAGTTCTGAGAGTTTGTGTCTTTATTGTCATTTGTTTCCAGGAACCTTTTTATTTCCTCCTTCATTTCATCTCGGACCCACTGGTTATTGAGCATGAGGCTGTTTAACTTCCAGGTGTTAAAGTGTTTCTTCTGAGTCCCTTTGGAGTTCACAAATAATTTCAGAGCCTTGTGGTCAGCGAAGGTAGTCTGCAAAATTTCTATCCTCTTGATCTTATGGAGGTATGTTTTATGTGCCAGCATGTAGTCTATCCTGGAGAATGTACCATGTACATTGGAGAAGAATGTGTATCCAGGTTTCTGGGGATGGAGTGTCCTATATATATCCACTAGGCCTCTTTCTTCCATTTCTCTCCTCAGGTCTAGTATATTCTTGTTGGGTTTCAGTCTGGTTGACCTGTCCAGTGTTGACAAAGCCGTGTTTAGGTCCCCCACAATTATTGTGTTGTTGTTGATATTATTTTTCAGATTTGTCAGCAGTTGTATTAAATATTTTGCTGGCCCCTCATTCGGTGCATATATGTTTAGGAGAGTGAATTCTTCCTGCTCTACGTACCCCTTGATTAATATAAAATGTCCGTCTTTGTCCCTTACAACCTTCCTGAGTATAAAGTTTGCATTATCTGATATTAGTATGGCCACTCCAGCTTTTTTATGGGTGTTGTTTGCTTGGATAACTTTTCTCCAGCCTTTTATTTTGAGTCTATGTTTGTTCTGACTATTCAGGTGCGTTTCTTGTAGGCAGCAGAAGGTTGGATTGAGTTTTTTGATCCATTTAGCCACTCTGTGTCTCTTAACTGGTGCATTTAGTCCATTGACGTTGAGAGAAAGAATTGTCCTGGGATTTAATGCCATCTTTATTTCAAAATTTGGTGTGTCTTTTGGGTAGTCTTGTCTTAGATTAGGTCTTTCAGTTTTTCTCTTAAGACTGGTTTTGTGTCTGTGAAGTTTCTGAGCTGTTTTTTGTCTGTGAAACCATGTATTCTTCCATCAAACCGGAAAGTGAGTTTTGCTGGGTATAGTATTCTGGGTGAAGCATTCATTTCATTCAGTCTTGTCACAATATCCCACCACTGCTTTCTGGCATTGAGCGTTTCTGGTGACAGGTCTGCTGTAAATCTCAGGGAAGCTTGCTTGAACATGATTTCCCCTTTTGATCTTGCTGTTTTCAGAATTCTGTCTCTATCTGTGGGATTTGTCATTGTGACTAGGATGTGTCTTGGGGTGGTTTTTCTGGGGTCTCTTTTGGTTGGTACTCTTCGGGCATGCAGGATTTGATCACATATATTCTTTAGCTCTGGAAGTTTCTCTTTAATGATGTTCTTGACCATTGATTCTTCCTGGAAATTTTCTTCCTGGGTCTCTGGGACTCCAATGATTCTTAAGTTGTTTCTGTTGATCTTATCATAGACTTCTATTTTCGTCTGTTCCCATTCTTTGACTAATTTTTCCATTGTCTGCTCATTTGCTTTAAGTTTTTTGTCCAATCTCTCCTGCTGTATGGAATTGTTATGTATCTCGTCTTCCACAGCACCAAGTCTATTCTCAGCTTCTGATACCCTGTCCCAGAGCTTATCCATTTTGTCATTCACTTCGTTTACTGACTTTTTCAGTCCTGTTAGTTGACATGTTATTTCAGTTTGGAGTTTTGTCATTTCTGCCTTCATATTTTCTTGGTTCTTATTAGTGTTCTGTTCAACTCGATCCATGGTTTCTTGGAGTCTGTTGAGCACCTTCCATATTGCTAGTCTAAAGTCCTTATCTGAGAGGTTGATTAGTTGTTCAGTCATTATCTGGTCCTCAGAATTGTCATCTTCATTCTCTATGTCTGATGCTGGCCTGCGCTGTTTCCCCATTGTCACATTTGTATTGTGGGTTTTTCTACGTGTTGTAGTGGTATTCATTGTCTATATGATGTAGGCAGCACACTCCTCTGGCTCCTCCCTTTCTGGATGGGCTGACTTGCCTCAACGGGAGGGAGTCCTCCATGGATGAAGCCTCACACTGGGTCAAATCTTAGGCCCGAGCATGTAACAGAGAAGACAGTCCAGAGAGAAATGTTTGCTTCTGTGATATAGCGCCGTTCTTAGTGTGATTTTTCCTTCTTGTTGCAATGGAGTTCTTTCCTTAGAAAGAGTGCACGGCCGCGTAGCGAAGCGGAGCGGCCGTGTTCCTCTGAGCCTCTTTTTGCCCCACTCGCAAGAGTTTCACGCAAGAGGACAGTAGACAGACATAGACAGGTCACACTCACAGTCTTTCACAGCTGAGCCCCACTGGGCCGGTGTACTTTCGCGGATTTTCCCCGCCTGGTGTCACACACAGGGAGCCAGCTTTTGCAAAGGATAGCCGGTTTTTATGCTCTGAAGTCCCTCCCTGAAAATGGCGTCTGGGCGAGCGAGGTTTCTGGAGGCTCTTTTTGCCCCACTCGCAAGAGTTTCACGCAAGAGGACAGTAGACAGACATAGACAGGTCACACTCACAGTCTTTCACAGCTGAGCCCCACTGGGCCGGTGTACTTTCGCGGATTTTCCCCGCCTGGTGTCACACACAGGGAGCCAGCTTTTGCAAAGGATAGCCGGTTTTTCGCTAATACTTTATTAAGAGACAGGACATAAATTTCCTTCTTTTAAAGCTAGTCTTGTCATTCCCTTTTTAATAAAAAAAACTGTGCTAAAAGTAACTCTATGTAAACTCTGGGTTAGAAATGGTAACATTACTTGTACTTGGTTGTTTCTTGAGGCATGTATCTGAGGAGGCCAACTTGACATGTAAAATGTTCATCTACATTAAGTTATAGATGAAAGTTCAGGAAAAGTCATAGAAAAGGAGCATATAGAGAACAAAATTGGCACTTCGGAGCATTTAATAGTTTAAATTTCCATAGTATAAATCACCAGATTGGAATGAAAAAAGTTTTAAATATACTTCTTTCAGTTATCATCACACTGCAATTATAAATGAGAATTTTTCAGTTGACCAGTCCAAAAATTCTTGAGTGATAAATAAGATGAGTATATAGTAGTATATAATGATATATGATAATTCCAGTT
This sequence comes from Suncus etruscus, assembly GCF_024139225.1. Classification (NCBI taxonomy): domain Eukaryota; kingdom Metazoa; phylum Chordata; class Mammalia; order Eulipotyphla; family Soricidae; genus Suncus; species Suncus etruscus. Next base: position 79,032,018 of record NC_064853.1, on the reverse strand, counting down.
ATAATCCCTTATTTGTGCAATGATTACTTACATAGAAAAAATGGCTAACAATACCAATATTGTTGTTGAGAATATTTGGTAAACATTGTGTTATAGGAAACAATCAGTTCCATTAGCATGGATCTTGGGTGTTGCATATAAGAACCAGTGAAGGAAGGGAGAAATGTTATTCTCTCTGTGGGAACTCATACACTATATTACGAATTTTAAACTGAGTAGTAGTAAATTTCTGAAACACATTTCTTTGGGAGAAGGATTGTATAAGTGCATTGAGAAAATGCGAATCTGATGAGAGACAGGACATACTAGAAGACATAGTAAAGATAGATTAGAAGATACAGTGTAAAACTATAAAGTTGCTTTGATTGATCCTATTTTAAAAGTTTAGAAATGATTTTGCAGTGGTGAAATCTCTGCTGATACAAAGTCACTTCAACATAGTTTATTTCAATTTCTCTTTGCCACATTCTTAAGTCTAACTTGTCAACAGATGAACATATTTCAATAACTTTGGAGATTTAACAGAGTTTTTTTCTCAAGACCTTTTTTTAGGTTTACATTCTCACATTTAAATGAGAAAAATAAATTCCAACAAACACAAACTCTCTCCTTTTTTTAATTATACTAATGACTGATATATTTACCCGTTCAATCTCTAATAATATAGATGAGATTGCTATTGATTTATATGTATCTAATTTGGGGAGACACACCCAACAGTGCTTGGGATTACTCCTAAATATGTGCGCAGGAAGTATTCCTGCCTCGCAGGCTTGGGGTTCATATAGGATGATGGCAACCAGACCCACATTGGTCACATGCAAAGCAAGCACCCTATCTGCTGTGTAATAGTATCTGCTGTACTGTTATTCCCTCCTGTAGAAACTATTTGGCCCGGTATCCCAGGTTTAATGGCTGCCACTCGTAGCCTTAGTCCAGCCTGCAGTAGTCACTGCAGGTATTCACTGTTTCATATTCTTGCCGACCCTGAGAAGGTTATGACATTGCAAAAAAAAGGAAATAGACTGAATCATGAGAGAGGGTGCCAAAAAGGACAGGGTATTGAGCAGCCTTTAGGATCCTGCTCTTGTTCTGCTGGTCTCTGCCTTGCTGTTGCTCTCTTGCTGTTCTTTCCTGTTGTTCTTGCTTTTCTACCACTGCTTCTCCCTTTGAGTTGTTTTTATTATCCTTAATTTAACATAAATCACCGAAGGGGCAGGGTTGACTTAATTAAGGGTACTTGTGCTAATTGACTCGAAAGGTGAAAGTAAAAAGTGATTTACAGGTGTCTATAATTTTACAAGTGACAATAATACCCTCTCTCTATTTTATCTTTTATTTTGATTAGAAACAGCCTGGAGTTAATTAAAGACGTAATTTATCCCTTGTTTAATTTTTAAGAAGATTCTTTTCTTTGTGGGACCATAGAGATAGTATAGTGGGTAGGGAATTTGCTTTGCATGAGGTAGACCCAGCTTCAATCCCTTGGCATTCTGTATGATTCCCTAAACCCACGAAGAATTATTTCTGGGTGCAGAGCCAGGAGTAACACCTGTACATTGCCTGGAGTGGCCCAGAAAAATCAGTATTTATAACTTTGTTTCTCTGATTTTGCTGTTATGGTACCAACATATCAAGTTTTGTTATTTTTATTAATTACTTTAAAAATTCTTTTTTTGGGGGGGCACACCCATTTGATGCTCAGGGGTTACTCCTGGCTAAGCACTCAGAAATTGCTCCTGGCTTGGGGGGACCATATGGGATGCCGGGTATTGAACCTCTGTCCTTCCTTAGCTAGCGCTTGCAAGGCAGACACCTTACCTCTAGTGCCACCACACTGGCCCCATAATTATTTTATAAATTCTTAATTTCACGTCTTCTCCCTAATAGCTCTTTACCTGACAATAACCAATTTAGACACAGTGTATAAAATTATATCTATTGTACATTTATTTAAAGAGTAGGGTAGATGGGATTTAGTTTATCTAAATCTGGAGCAGGAAGAGTGTTTGCCTTGCATGAAGCTGATTGGGGTTTGATCCCCAGCACCTCATATGGTTTTGCTGGGCCCCTTCAGGAGTGATCCCTGAATAGAGGGCAAGGAGTAATCTTTTAGCAGTGCTAGGCTTGACTCCTTTTCTTCCCCAGAAATGAAACAAATTTTGGGAATAGTCAATATGAGTTCAAATTAATTTAGTAGAATACTTTTAAGAAGCAGTGTAGAGTTGATGTCCTTCTATCTTCTTTCCACAAGAATCAATATTGAAAGTGAGGCAAAGCATAATGCTGTCAATGTATGACATAGCATCAGACATCTCAATCCCATATTCAATAATGACTGTTAATTCTAGTGCCATATGGGTTACCTGTGATAAATTATCTGTGATAAAGACAACATTCTGCATCTGTGTCCAATGTGGTAGAAACTTGCTTTATGTAGCTCCTTACATTTGTATATAGCGTAGATAAAATAAAAGTAGAGATGCTGGAGGGTAGATATTACAGTAGTAAATGTGTATGCCTGGCATGCTTCCAGACTGAGTTTGATACTTGTACCATGTGGTCTAGCAAACGTCACTTGATGCACCTTTGGAGGTTCCTGAGCACTATCAGGTATGATCCAGATTTCCTAGCATTCTAATATATTATACAATAGTATAATCCCTGAGATTTCAGGGACTGACAGAGTGGATTCCTCTTATACTGAACTGCCCTAACAGTCTGGTTGCCTGTGAGTTACCAGTTGGAATCCACTTGAGGGCACCCTTCAAAAATAAGAAAGCAGTTTAGAAAATGTTCCTAATTATAATTGTCACATTTCATATCTTGAAGCTGTAGTATACTAATCATTGTCTCTAATATTTCAACTTAAATCATTATGAGGTGAAAAACAGCACTTAAGTTTTCCTAGAATAGGTCAAATAGACCATTAATATGTTAGATTTGAGAAATTGCTGTGCTCTATTGGGAAATGACTTAAATTTATGAGGTCACACTCAGTAAGTTTATTCTTTCTGGAGAATTTTTGGCAGTCTACCATAATGAGGAAGGTGATCAGTTTCCTCCTTGCGTTTTTGCGATTAAGTTGTAGTGAAGCCAAGTTTCAGATCTAGCCCTGACTCACCTTTTCAGATATTTATTAGCCAGTGGACTTCAAAATCCATCTACTCTGTTTAAAAAATTCAATGATAGCTCCATAACCACATTTTGCTGGTTTTATAGTGCCTGCTATAAAACATTCATTCCAGGCAAATGCAGCAACCTAAACAAATACAAATTATTTTCAAAAATTATTTTCATTCTCTGTGAAAGTTAGAAAATATACAAATGGAGTTTGGGATACTACTTAGTATTGAGAAGATTTAAAAGTAGCCTGTGCTTATAAGATTTGTATTGTTTTTTTTTGCATATATCTAATCAACCCAAATATAATGAACATTGTTAATGTTAACAGATTAAACTCATATCTACATCTATTTTTATGATTAACAAAATTATAGCATTATTAAAAATAATCATGTCTGACATGTTATACTAATTAATGAAACATTATATTATTCTGAGGTCAACATTGTTATAAACCTTATAATATTTTCCCTCAAAATATGGTCAATAATTAATAACCCATGATGAAGAATGAATTACTCTAGGCAACTATCTGTCCAACACTCTAGATTAAAATTAACATATATTCCCAGCATATTAGCAATAAATTAATATCAAATAAATATACATACATATGGTTTCTAATACAAGTTAAAACACACATCTAGTTATCGCCTAAGACTATGACAAAGTCCTCATTATTGAAAAGACAAGTTTTTGAGAAGAAAATTATTTTTGTCTAAAATTTTAGTAGCAATTACTAATTTAAAACACCTGTGATAGAAAATGTGCAAATGTAATAATTGTTAAGTACAGTATTCAAAGATTAGTTGATGTGATTTAATACAGGAACAATTTTTGTAAGAATTTCAAGGAAAGTTATGTGATATACTCTGCTTATAGATTTTTAAATTTCTGTATTTGCATACAATTTTATAATATTTAAACATTTATGCATTCACTACTTATATTCTTCATCCATCAAAACCTAAAAAAATTTTGTTTAAAGCTATAATCTATGTACTTCATCTCTTCACCTTAAAGTTTTAATTTATACATTTGGTAAGCTGTTTTGTTATGCATAAGATTTTATGACTGCTACATTTATATTGAGTGTATATTTCAGGAATAAAACATGACACTTTAATTTGAATCATCTTTCATTCAGTAGGAATGCACACTTTTTGTAATTTATTATTAATAATATTCATACAAAGTAGAAATTGATGTAATAACTGAAGTCTTAGATGCTCATGTCCATAGTTCTTTTTTCCTTCACACAAATAGTGACTTGATTGAAACTAAAACTACTGGTTTATAGTTCTTTATAGTTCTTGGTTTTCTAAAACAAACTACATTATTTTCATGCACATACTATTTTATACAATTTAATTTCTTTTTTATATTTAATTTTATAATTCTCATTATTTGGAATGCACAGTTAAGGTATCTAATTGTGGGGCTTCTCACTGTTTTGTCATTGATTTTTAAAACATATAACCTTTCCTTCAATCATCAAATTTCCTTCTTTTCTCCCTCCCTCCCTCCCTCCCTCCCTCCCTCCTCCCTCCCTCTCTCCCTTCCTTCCTTCTTTCCTTCTTTCCTTCCTTCCTTCCTTCCTTCCTTCCTTCCTTCCTTCCTTCCTTCCTTCCTTCCTTCCTTCCTTCCTTCCTTCCTAACTTCCTTCCTTCCTTCCTTCCTTCCTTCCTTCCTTCCTTCCTTCCTTCCTTCCTTCCTTCCTTCCTTCCTTCCTTCCTTCCTTCCTTCCTTCCTTCCTTCCTTCCTAACTTTCTAACTTCCTTCCTTTATTTATTTTTATTTACTCCTTGGTTTCCACTCAGGATTATTCCTGCATTGTTCAGTGGACCATACAAGGTACCTGGGATCAAAGTCAGGTTGGTTGCATGTAAGGCAAATTTCTACTTGCTATATAAATCATTCTGGCACAGTATCAAACTATCTTGAACTTTTATTTTTATTGCTATTACATTTAATTTTTGACACTTGGTTTTAATTTTTTTTGAGTTTTATATAACAAATATACACTTACAACTCTACTGATTTTAATTCTTTAGAATCCCTTTTAGTAAAAGTTAATGAGAGAAATAGAGTGGAGGAAACTGATGAGACATAATGGGGGCCTGGGGTCAAAAAGATACAGGCACATTGGTGGTGTTAAAACACTATTGACTTAAATGTTAAAACCACAGATCAACAACACTGTATATTGTTAATGGTTTACCCAAACCTTAAAAACCAAACAGTGTCTTTCACAATGCCAGGAATGGGTATAGGGACAATGTGTATTGTATTATGAGTGGGGACAACAAGGGCATATTGATGGAAGGTTGTTGACTTTGGTGGTGTAATTGGTGCTCAAACCATTTTTGTGTTTAAAACTCAGCTATAAAAAATGGTTAATTACAGAACTTTAATATAAAAATAATAAAGAAGTAAAATTAAAAACAAGTTTCCACAACCATAAATACATTTTGGAATGTAGAATAAAAGAATCATTTTGATATAATTTCTACCACATTGTTTTCAGCACCTTTTCCTTTAAACTCTGAGAATATTCTCACAATACTTTACTTGACAGCCTCTGTCTCACCATGAATTAAATTTTTAATGATGCTGTCCCAAATTCTTACTTCTAGTGAATATTTTAATAAGGTGTCTAAGATTGATATTTCTATTTTTTCTCTATTTCTTCACTCATTTGTCATATTAACTATTTTACCTCTCAGATCCAGGTTTGATATTTTCCTTTTCTTTGTGCTTATTTTTCTCATAATTTTTATCTTAGGTTATTTAGATTAGGATACATTTCCTATGTCAATATGGGTCCAATATTTATTCAAGAACTCTTTATAGAACACCTACTTAATGATCAGTAGCACCTTATTAGACATTCAACAAACATTAAGCAAAATAAGTATATAAATAATTATATATTGACAAAATTACAAGGTGTGTAATAGGAGATTTAAATAAATTCTGGGGGAGAAAGTTAGAAACTAAATCTTAGAGTAAGTGATATATAATAAACTAAAAGATGAAAAAAGGACAAAATGGAGCTAGTCATGAAGAAAATGGAGGAGAAATTTCTAGGCAATATACAGCATTGCACAAGAGATCAAAATACATGCTTTTCTACAGAGTTCAGCATTTAATTTTTGGGTCAAGCTTTTCTGTCCCTTGAATTGCAGAATTATTTTAAGACATTATAATTTTGGCATTTTCTGAATCTTCTAGTGTGAATGGGGCATAGAGTATGTGATTGGGCCTTAGTGTAAACTTTGGTCCACTTCAATAATGGTGGAAATTTTTTTTATGGCAAAGCAAAACTATGAGCTAGTTCTCCTTTGTGAATCTGCCCACTTAATTATGCTGTAGAGTACATTGTATCTAAAATGTTGTAACTTTACTGACCAATTTATCATAAATAACTCTCACTAAAATATGTGCAAATCTTTTTAAAAAGAGGGCATCAAATTATATGCCAATATTCTATGTCAGGTCAACCTAACAAGAAAGCATTTTTTTCCTTATTTTTCCACAGAAAGTGGAACTAGTTTGTGTTATGAGACAAAGCATCATCCCAATCACAATAACTTTATAGAGACCGCTTATCTTCAAAGTCTATCTTCACTAAATCTTTCTATTTTGTACTCATGAGATTTTTAGTATCTATACATTTACCTATGTCTTAGTGTTATAAAGGGGGCTATGATAGATACTTTATTTTTAAATCATTAAAATTACTATTATTTATTTGGGCTCTCTAAATAAATAATTCAAAGGCCTCCCAAATAAATAATTTAAATAGTTCAAAAGCCTCAAGGCTCCTAATAGTTTATCTCAGTCAACCAAGCCAAAGGATCAATGCAGAGATCCAAGAATATAACACTTCTAGGACTGTCTTTTTAAGCTACTGGGCCCACTGTAGCAGTGGTAGCCTCCAGTACCTTAAATTCTAGTTTTCTAGGAGTCTGAACATAGCTCTGTTCCATGGATGATCATTTGTTGGTAAAAATTAAACCCAACTTGGGGACTTGCTAGACAACTAATTCTGGCATGGATAAAGGGAGAATGGGGACTCTCATTCACTGCTGGTGTGAATGCAGACTGAATCAATATTTTTAGAAAACACTTAAACTGAATATTTTTGCAAGTTTTTTTATTCTATGGTATCCTGAGCAGGTGATTTTTAAAAATAAATATATATTAATAATTTCAAATACTTTATATGATGAAAAGAACATACAAGGTTGCACCCATGTTTATTATTTAGGGTTCTATTGTCTATTATGTACTCAAGAAGAGCACTAATGTTCTCTCTCAGACTGACTTAATCCAGAAATTTTAGCCTTTTACTAATTTTTTTACTAATTTTACTTTTTACTAATTTTTTTCTTTATTTAGGCAACAAGGTTACAACATAGTCTGTGATGAAGTTTCAGCCATATAATATACACCAACCTTCACCAGTTCACTTGTGCCACCAATGTCCCCACTTCGCTCCCACTATCTTCCTCCTCCTTTTTGCTTGTCTGCCTCTTGACAGACCTTTTATTTCTCTATCTCTCTGTACCTTCTTTCCTTTTCTCCAGTTTTTGACACAGAGGTTTGCATAATTGTTAATGCAGAGGCATGCATCATGCATATGACTTTATCTACTTTTAGTACCCTGCTTTATTCAGAACGATAAGATCCAACAATCATTGTCAGAGTGATCACTCTTCTACCATAAATGCACTGCTCCACTATTTGTGGCAAGCATTCTACCAAAAACTGGTCTTTCTGGCCCTCATCTATATTTTTTCTGGATATTATTACCATATCATATTTCCTTATAATTCTCAAAATGAGTGAGATTATTCTATGTATATACCTTTCTTTCTAACTCATTTCACTTCAGCATAATAATCTTCATATCCATTCAAGTATAAGCAAATTTCATCATATTACTTTTCATAAGGCTGCATAGTATTCCACTGTGTAGATATAACACAGTTTCTTTATCCATTCATTGGTTCTCAGGCACTTCGTTTGTTTCCAGTTTGTAAATAGTTTCCACTATTAAGGATAGTGCTATGATTATTACAATGATACAGAGGGTTTGTCTGCATGATGTCTTTAGACTACTCTGGTATATCCTAGGAGTAGTATTATAATATCATATGGATGTGTAATTTCTTTTTCTTTTTCTTTTTCTTTTTTTTTTGTTTTTTGGGCCACACCCTTTTGATGCTCAGGGTTTACTCCTGGCTATGCGCTCAGAAATCGCTCCTGGCTTGGAGGGACCGTATGGGACGCTGGGGATTGAACCGCGGTCCGTCCTACACTAGCACTTGCAAGGCAGACACCTTACCTCTAGTGCCACCTTCCTGGCCCCTGGATGCGTAATTTCTAGCTTTTTGAAGAATTTTCATATTGTTTTCTAAAAACACTGAACCAGTCTGCATTCCCACCAGCAGTGAATCAGAATACCATTTTCCCTGCATCCAGTCCAGCACTGGTTGTTCTAGTATTTGTGATGTGTGCCATTCTCTGTGGTATGAGATAATATCTCATTGTTTTGATTTACATTTCCCCAATGATTGGTGATGTAAAGCATTATTTGATGTGCCTTTTGGGCATCTATATGTGCCTTTTAGCCATTCTTCTTAGATATCTGCTCATTTCTTCTCACTATTTATTGCTGTAATTAGATGTTTTATTTTGTTTTCCTGCTAAGTTCTGTCAGTGCCTTGTCTATCTTAAGTATTCACCCCTTATATGTTGGGTGAAATGTTTCTCCCATTCTATGAATAACTTTTGTGTCTTAGTATCTTTGTATCACAGTTTCCTTTGAAATGCAGAAGCTTCTTCATTTAATGTAGTTCCACTTACTTGGCCAGTGATGAAGATGCTTCATTGTTAAAGATAGTTTTAGCTTCATGTCATGGATTATTCTACCTAGGTTTTCTAATAACTCTTTAAAGTTTCAGCTCTGATGTTAGTCTTTAATTCATTTTGATTTGGCCATTGATAATGGTGTTAAAGAGAAATCAGAGGTTTTCTTTTATGTAGATAACCAATCTTCTCAACAACACTTGTTAAAGAAGTTTCTTTTTGTTTTGTTTTTTTGTTTTGTTTATTTATTTTGTGGTTTTTTGGACCACACCCATTTGATGCTCAGGGATTACTCCTGGCTAAGCACTCAGAAATTGCCCCGGCTTGGGGGACCATATGGGATGCCGGGAGTTCGAACCACGGTCCTGATCCTTGGCTAGCACTTGCAAGGCAGACACCTTACCTCTAGTGCCATCTCGCCGGCCCCGTTAAAGAAGTTTCTTCCTCCACTTTGTACTTCTTGCTCCTTTATTAAAACTCAACTAATCATAAACATATTGGTCCCTCTATGAATATTCAAGTCTATTACATTTATCCAAGGGTCTGATTTTATTCCAATATCATGCTATATCAATAACTACTAATTTGTAGTACAGCTTAAGATTGGAGAAAAGATTCCCTCCATCATCTTTTTTGAAAAGGATTGCTTAAAATATTTTTTGACTTTTATTACTCCATATGAATTTTAGGAGTGTCCTATTCACTTCTTATAAACTCTTATGGCTGGGGCCAGAGCAATAGCACACTGGTAGGTGTTTGTCTTACATGCAGCAGATCCAGGATGGACCTGGTTCGATCCTTGGCATCCCACATGGTCCCCCTAGCAGGAGCGATTTTTGAGTGCATTGCCAAGAGTGACTCCTGAGTATTTCTGGGTGTAGCCCCAAAAAGAAACAAACAAAAATTTGTAAGGGTATTCTCATAAAGATTGCATTAAATCTCTGGAGTACCTGCTCCGGGGCTGGAGCAATGCACAAGCGGTAAAGTGTCTGCCTTGTATGCTCTAGCCTAGGATGGACCACAGTTCAATTCCCACAGCGTCCGCATATGGTTCCCCAACCCAGGATCAATTTCTGTGTGCATAGCCAGGAGTAACCACTGAACATCACTGAGTGTGGCCCAAAACCAAAAAAAAAAAAAAATACTCTCTACAATGCTTTCGGAAGTATTGCCATTTTAATGATGTTAATTGTCCCAATTCCCAATTCGTAAGGTATATGTTTCTATTTTATCATGTCTAGTTTATTTCTTGGAGCACACTTTATAGTTTTCTTTGTATAGATCTTTCATTAGTTAAATTAACTTCAAATTACTGACTTTATGAGGCACAATTATGAATGAATTATTTTTAAATAGTTTTTCTTCTCTTTCATTATTTGTATATAGAAAAACATGGATTTTTTTTATTTTAGTTATATATATATATAATTTTATTTTGACCATATTGGCTTACATATATTTCACAGTAGTATTTTAGGTACATATTAACATTGAATCAGGGGAATTCCCATTGCCAAATTTGTCCTCCCTCCACTCACATTCCCATCCTGAATCCCATCTCCCCCACCTTCACCCCCCAGGCTGCTAGACTTAGTGGTCCCCTCTATGTCTCGCTTACTACTTAGTGATCATATATATGTTTGGTCCTGGTACCCCCCCCCTTATTTCCCCCTCCATTTGAGAGGCAGAATTAGATAGCTTAAGTTATGTGGAAAACATGGATTTTTTAATTTTAAGTTTGTAGCCTGACACTTTACTAAAAAGTCTCTTGCTTCTAGAAGATTAGAAGATATTTTGTAAACTAATTATGATTTTCAAAATAAGTAGCAACTCATTTGCAAACAGCAAGAAGTTTACCTCTTCCTTTCCTATGTGAATACCATAGATATAACTGCCTAATTAATATGGCAAATATTTTCAGTACTGCATTGAATAGAGGTGGTGATGGTGCCAAAGTAGTCTTGAGCCAGATCTCAAACAAAAGACTTTTAGATATTTTTCCCATTGAGTGTAAACCTTGCAATATGTTTCTGGTAAATGACTTTGACAATATTAAGGAAAGTTTCAATTCACATCTTGTTGAGAGTTTTTAGCATGAATAGGGGCTGAGACATGTCATATACTTTCTCAGCATCTATTGAAATAAACATATGGTTTATGTATTTTCTTTTATTGCTACTGTGCTACTGATTGACTTGCATGTGTTAAACCATCCTTGACTGCCTGGAATGAATTCTGCTTTGTCATGTTATGTAACTTCCTTAATGATTAGTTGATTTTTATTTGCTAATATTTTGTTGAAGATCTTTGCAGATGTATTTATCAAGGATATAAGCCTATAGTTCTCTCTCTTTTTGTGCCAACACTCTCTAATTTTGGTTTCAGTGTAATGTTATTTTTATGGAAGCTAGGAGCATTTTGGTTTCTTAAATTTCCTAGAAAAGCTTGAAAAGGATTGGCAGTAGATCATCTTTAAAGGCTTTTTAAAAAAAATTTACTAGTGAATCCATCTCAGCTTGGGCTTTTGTTTCTAAAAATTCTTTTGATTACCATTTTAATCTTTTAAATTATGATGTCTGTTCAGGTACTCCAGATAATCTAGGTTATGAGTCCAGAATTTTATCTATTTCTTCAATGTTCTCTTGTTTTGTGTCAAAATAGTCTACGATGATTACTCTTTGAAATTCTGTATTATCTGAAGTGACCTCCCTTTTTAAATTTCTGATTGTTTATTAATTTCTCTATCTATTTTGTGTGTTTTGCTAATGGTTTATCAATCTTGTTTATTTTTTTAAATAACCAAATTTGCTTTAGTTGATCTTTTGGATTGACTTTTGGGTATCCATTTTATTAAATTTTTTGTTGTTTTTGTTTTTGGGCCACACCTGGTGACGCTCAGGGGTTACTCCTGGCTATGCACTCAGAAATTGCTCCTGGCTTGGGGGATCAAACTGTATTCTGTCCTAGTTAGCACATGCAAGGCAGATACCCTACCACTTGTGCCACCATGATGTTTCATCTAATTTCTGCTCTAAGCTTTATTATTTCCTTCTGTCTGCCTACTTTTGGCTTGCTTTATTCCTCTTTTCCAATTTGTTAAGATGTACCATTAAGTTATTTATGTAATACTTTTCTTCCTAATGAATGCTTATACAGTTATATATTTTTCTCTTGAACCACTTTTGCTATGTAAAAATTCTGATAATTCATGTCTTCATTCTCCTTTGTTTCCAAAAATCTTTTAATTTCCTCTTTGATTTCTTCTCTGATACACTGGCTTTTCAGATGTGAGCTGTTTAATTTCCAGGTGTTAAAATTATTTATTCTTTTTTTTTTCTTTTTGGCCGACACCCTGTGATGCTCAGGGGTTCCTACTGGCTATATGCTCAAAAATCGCTCCTGGCTCTGGTGACCATATGGAACACTGGGGGATCAAATCAAGGTCTGTCCTAGATAAGCCTTGTGCAAGGCAAATGCCCTACTGCTGTGCTATCGCTCCAGCCACTCCTTCTCTTTTTGTAATTTACTTCTAATTTGAGTTTATTTAGTTGGATAAGATAGTTGATATGATTTCTATCCTCTTGAGTATATGGAGGTATATCTTATGTTCCAGCATGTGTTTTATCTTGGAGAATGTCCCATGTATATTGAAGAAAAAGTGTATTCAGATTTTAGGGATGAAAAGACCTATATATGTAAGTAAATGCATATATACATGATAAATCACTCTTCCATTTCTACCTCAAAGTCAGAATATCTTTGTTTAGTTTTAACCTAGTTAATCGATTAAGAGGTGATAGAGCAGTGCTAAAGTCACCCACTTTTATTGTGTTGCTATTGATATCTTTCTCAAATCTATTAGCAGTTTTTATAGGTATTTTTTATCCACTCATTGGGTGTATATATGTTTCTGAGTGTTGCAAGGCATTTATTTTGTTACATTTTTTCACTATATTATACTACTGACTTCAAGCCTAGGGGACAGTTTATCATAAATCTGCTGTGAATCTTAAATATCTTAAAGACCTTAAAGATGCTTTTTGATCTTTCTGGTTTCAGTATTCTATCTATATATGAAGTTTTCATCATTGTGACTAAGATATGCCTTGGGGTGCTTTATTTCGGTTTATCTGGTATTCTGAACATCCAGGATGTGGGTGCATACATTCTTCAGCTTTAGGACCTTATCAGCAATGATTTCTTTGACTATTGCCTCTTCATAGGGGTTTTATCCCTGTCTCTTCAGGACCCCCATGATTCTTCTGTTTTTCCTGTTCAATTTATCCCAGAAGTCTATTGGCCTCTGTTTATCTTGAATATTTATTCCATTTTCTCTTTATTTATTTTGACTCTTTCCCAGCTTCTTCTGTTGTATGAAGTTGTTATCCAGCTGATCTTCTAGCTCACTAATTCCATTGTCAGTATCTGTTACACTACTTGTGAGGCCTTCCAGTGAGTTTTTTTACTTTGGCTACCAAATTTTTTAATTTTTATAATATTTGTCTAAATTTTCTTATTCATACTCTCAGATCCTCTTTAATCTTATTGGCTGTTAATTCCTTTGAGTTCTTTAAACATCCATCACATTTATCAACTAAAGTCCTTATGAGAGAGTCTATTTAGATGGCTGATGCTATTTGGGCCCTCCTTAAGAATGATTATATTCTTTCACTAGGTGTGGTGGAATATACATTGCCTTCCTATGTGACATTTGTATACATTTATTATTGTATCAAACATATAACCTTGATTTCTTGTCATACTTACAGGATTAGCTTGAGGTAGATTTGTCAGACATCCAGGAAGGGGACACCATGCTTTCTGCAAGATGAAAGAAATTAATTTTTTGTTCATTCTCAAGACCCAGGAAACTGCCTCAAGAACTACACCACCTGAGCTCTAGGGAGAGAGAAAAACATTAGTTTTCCCAACATTTCTAGCCTCATCTGAGGCAGGTTTTTAAAAAAGTCGCATTTGGGCAGAAGACACAAATTGCAAGTTAGTACTCCAATGGAGAATGTGTTTTTAGTTTAAACTATGTTCAACTACACCTATCCTCTTCTCACCAATTTATAGAATAGAATGTCATAACTTGTCATCTCAAAATGGTGTCTAAAATCTTTAAAAGAATTTCTCACAAGTTTCAGTGTTACCTGAAATACATGTGCTCCGGTCAGGGCTTGCAAATTTTGGAGTTAGGCTCATATTTTACTGGGCCTGACTAGTCGAGATGACATTTGCTAAAGGGATTATGCCCTTCTCAACCCTTTCACATTTCTCTCCTAGGTGAGCCTCAGAATTGACCAAGTGCTTTTCAGTCTTTCATGTATTTGGCAACTTACCATTGGAAAATGCAGTGACAGAGTAGGAGGGACTAGAAGATTTCAGGATAAAGAGTGTGAATGCATGGGGATTATTAATTAAGTAACATTTATTTAATTAAATCAATTAAATTGAAAGCTGCCATACATGGGGGTTAAATGGGGCTTAACAGAAATTGTCTTAGTAAATGTATTTCTTACTTAAAAAAGTGGCTTGATTAGATTTACCCAAGAGAAATGGATCTTAGTAAATTAATACAAGAAATATAACCATCAGCATTAATAAAGGGGCTTTTAAATTTACCAATTATGTTCTGATAATATAGAGAAAATGCTTAGTAAGGAGTCTATATTTTCTTAATACTGAATTGGATAATACCATAATCTTTCCCTATATTATCTCAATTAGCACAACTGTATCATCTTTGATTCTACATATGTGTGTGTATATATACACACACACACACACACATATATATATATATATATATATATATATATATATATATAACTTAAACTATAATCATCCAATAGATTGCTGGTTTATTAGTAGTTACTGAAAACTAGTTTAGCAGTTAGGTGTGATCAATTATCTCTGTCAAGCTCTTCTTTCATGGTCTACTTCTAAAATTTCTATAGCTATCTGCTTCTACAGTGCATGTACATAAGCATTTGAAAATGTTGAGTGACTGATAATTACTGCCAGATATATTTGCCTTCTGAATTTATCTTATTCAGAAATAAGCTACATAACCAACTTATCTCTTGTTTTCTGTGAAAACTTTTCTAGGATCTTTAGACCTGGAAGATAAGAATCAAGCTGAAATCTGTTAACTGCCTTAAATGTGCCAGTAATAACCCAAATTAATTTGAGTCCTGTTTTCTCTTCTCTTGGAGCTAGGAGCATATGGGGTGGGAAGATTAATGCAGTGCCACCTTATCTCCTCTGGGCAATTTTGCTGTTTTGGAAGACTTGGTATTGTTTTGCATCTCCACTCTAGGAAGGAAATGTGCTTTGCCATAGTGATAAGGAAGATTGTGAAGAGGTCAATCCAGGGAGATTAGGATGCCAGCCAATGTTCCTATGTTGCAGCGGGTTATTATGAATCTAGGAAGTGAGAGACTGCAGTTAATTTTAGTTCTGAGTATCTCATCTCTAAGGGATTCCGTTGACCGATGCAAACATCTCAACAGAATCTTGTTAAAAAAGATTTTATTCCGTGCATCCAGAAAAAAAAAAGACCCATGTGCCTCCTCTTACACAGGAGACAACTCAGCACATCAATAGAGCCAAAAATAAAACTTCTTTCTTTTCTTTCAAGAATCTCCTATAGGAAAAGAAAATGTTTTTCATCTACCATATTAGGGACCCTCTTTCCGATTGATTGTGTAAAATCATACTGACAACTATTAGCAGGAGAAAGATAATAAGATATATAACATGTTTTATGTGAACCTTGAGCCTTTCTAAGAAAAAGAAGATCCAAAGAAATGGTTTGTCTTGAATATTTTGATGTGAGTTTTGATTAAGGAGTAGGCAGTTACTTATTCAAGGAGCATAAATTAAGCAGTAATCTAGGGGAGAGTAACAGGACCAATTTGCTTAGGTGCTTCTCAGCAGCTCTTCATCCTCCAGGCTATGGAGAACACATCAGCCACGTGAATTTTATGACCTATTTTAGGGGAACAAAGCAGAAAAAGTCACAGTGGCTTTTCTCCCTCAGCTCTTTGCTCAAATTTCTTTAGCTTAACCTATTTAATATATCAAGAGTTATATTTTAATATCATAGTCTGAACCCCACCATTTCCGTGATTATTTTCCAGGACATTTGTTCCATGAATTTTAATTGATTATTAATGATGATTATAAACATTAATTATTGTGATTAATTTTAATTAGTACAATACCAATTGTTATTAATAGTTATTAAAATCTTGTTGTTAATTAATATCAATGTTTACACTTATTAATAACATAGTAAAATTATTTGTATGAATGGCAAAAGAGTAATTCTTAGCTGCCTCTAATGCTAAAGAAGTGCTAAAATGGCTAAGAGGAGCACTGCAGAGTTAGAAGCATTCATATCCTGAGCATGCTTTCTTTTCAAATAAAATTTGCCTTTTCCATGCATAAGAAATTAGGAGGAGGAAACTAGGTGGGAACCTGAATATTATTCACTGACTCTCCATCTTTTATCTCTCATGTCTATCTTCCCTGAACTCCTTTCTATTTTTTTCATCATCTAAAAAGTGTTTTTCTCAACACACTCATAATTAAAACCTATTTCCTTAGCTCCAATTACCAGACTACTTAGGTTGGTCTTGAAGATATACCAGGTGCACAGTGTATAGTCCTTCGAAAGAATGAAAGATTATATGAAAAAGTGAATGCATGACTGAATGGATAGAGCATTAGGTAAATGAATACATGAAATAATAGGTACATAAAAGAATAAGATGTCTCCACTCTTGCTGTTGCTAAAACCCTCCAATACAGTAAATAAATACATTGAATATCAGTGAATATTAGTGTGTTGGTAGGGCAAGGGAAATTTAGGTGTGGGCTAAAGTATTTATAGAATTATGGAAATGATGATTATGTTATACAATAGGCTGCTATTTTTAGTATTGGCATTCCAGGGAAGCTCATCATTTCTTCCTTTCCTTGTTCCTTCTCCATCTCCCTGACTAGACAAAAAGAAAATTTTAAAGCAGTGTTTTCTCAAAAATATAACTAACATAATAGAAGTTTTGTTTTCTACTTTCCACTTTGCAATACTAAAAGAAACAGTGTGAAATATATCCATTTCCAACACTGTGTGCCAAAATCCTAATTTTTAAAAACTAAAATTGTAACTTTATTTGGAGATAGGATATTTATAGTCATTTCATGTGTAATTAACAACTCATATCATTAACAACTCATATAATATCATAACAAATAAAATTGAAATGAGTTGATTATAATATATTATTATTCAATATGACTGGTGGCCTTATAAAATGAAGAAATTTTGAATAGATATATGTAAGAAGGGCTAACACTATAGAAAGTAATATTAAGGATAAATAATATATTAATTAAAATAATAATCTAGAATGATTAAAATATGTAGAATGTCTATGGGGCTGGAGAAATGGTATGGCAAGTTGGATGCTTATCTTTTTTTAAATTTTTATTGTGACTGAAGTTCATTACACAGAATTATTTATGGTACATAGTGACAATGAATAAAGGGCATTCCCACCACCAATGTTGTCCTCCCTCCACTCCTGTCTCCAGCATGTCTCCTATATCTTCCTCCTGTACCCCCACAGAATACTAGTGTAACTGGTCTCCACTTTACAGCTTGTTGTAGGTTGGGTATCTATTCAGTTTGGTGTTCCAGTCTGGTAATTTTTTATTTATATTACATGTTCATATGACTGGTTCTGGTATCATCCTCCCCCCACTCAATTTATGATGTTGAATGATTCAAGTTATGCTATTCTGTTGGAGATAAAAAGGTTAAGAAAAAGAGAAGAAAAAATTTGGCATCAACTACTTAAAAGAAAAAGAAAAAAGAAAAAAAATCACCAAATAATATCCACAAGAATGAAAAAGAAAGAAAAAGTGGAACAAAATACAAAATGAAACAAAACCAGAAAAAGTGCTAGAGTGGCAGGGTTTGGTGTTACCCCACTTTTATTTATTTATTTATGTATTTATTTATTTATTTATTTATTTATTTATGTATTTATTTTTGTATAGGCACAGCAAGTATTGGGGAAGGAAGAAAATTCCCGTGGCCTAAGAGATTCAGGGTTTCTCCACTCTTGAAGCATATTTCATGGGAACAACCACTGGCTCTTTACCTTCTCATTGCCATATCCCAGGGTTTTTGTTGCTGTTGTTGTTGTTGTTGTTGTTTGTTTTGTTTTTTTGTGGTATCAGGAACCTTTCCTCTCAGTTGTGAATGAGAAAATCAGGCCACTGTAGCAAGCAATCCTGGTATTTGTGCAGGTCCTAGGACAAGGCCTAGGATAGAGTCTTTAAGATTCTAGAGGTTCTGTTCCAACATTGTTGGATGTTTATCTTACACTTGGCCAACCTGGCTTTGATCCGTGTCACCACATAGAATATCTTAAACTGTTAATAGAATGAGGAATGGTCCATAAACCCAGAGACAGGAGTAAGTCCTGAGCACTGTTGAGTGGACTCTCCCAGCAAATTAATATTCATACATTTGCAATTTGTAAACTCCAGAAAACAACATCCTTGATGCTAAATACTGTTGCTTCTCTGCACCCTCTGAAAAAAAAGAAAAAAAGAGATCCCTTTTTTTGCCTAGCAATAGTTTAATTAGAATGGCATATACCAAACAATGTGAGGTCACCACTTATCAGAACGCCAGTTTCCTGCAATGAGCTACTTACAATAAACCCTCTAAAATAAATATTTTTGAGATCACAAGTAAATGGTTATGTGAAGGAGACCCCAATATAAAAGTCAGAGAGTGAAACTTAGATGGGACTTTCCTTTTTGAGATTTAAAAATCCCTGTTTTTCAAGCTATTAAGTTGTGTACTTTGAAAATGGCACCCCGAGCAAAATAACACACTAAAAATAGTTTTGACAATGTTTTCTTATTTTCCCCTCTAAATTTAACCAATAAGAAATCATTTTAATTTGCTCACATGTTATTAACAGAAACTATATGACATTTTTCCAAAGCCATGTATAGGAGCCACAACTCTTTAGCAGTAAAAAGTATTAATCCTTTTGTTTTGTTTTGGTTTTAGTTTTTGACCCACACCTACCTCAGGGATCATTTCTAGCAGGGTTTAGACTGTGCTATCACTCTGGTCCCCCACCCAAGCCTTCTATTTGATGCGTTTTCCAAACCGTGTTGGTGGACATATTTCCCAACATAGGTTGTTCTATAGCCAATACAGCCCTCTTCTCTCTGCAGCTGTTTCTGTGCTTTTTCTCAGAAGATTCTACTCAATTAGTGAAACAGAATTCTTCTTTCATGACAAGTACTATTGTTGGAATTTTATGATCTTTTATGAATAAAATATATTTGTGAATTGCTTAGAGTTGGAGAAAATCCTGACCCACATACAAATTGTATGCAAACCCCGAGATCACACTGGGCCAGCTGCATGCAAGCTAAGCACTTTATCTGCTGTATTATGATTCTGACACCCTATCCCCCCCAATTTTTGTCTGTGTATTTGTGTGTATGTGTGTTTAGTTTTGTTTCGTGGCTACATCTGCCAAGGCTCAGGACTTACTCCTGGTTCTGCATATAGGCAACAATGTAGAATGCAGGGGATCAAATCCAGGTTGGTCTGTCAAACACCCTACCTGCTATTGATATCTCTCTGCATCCAATATTTTTAAGTTTCCACTTTGGCCCATTCTGAGCCACTATTTCCCAGAAAGAGGTTGTCACACCTTCTAAACTATATGTGTCAAGCAGTTCTATTTTAGCTTTTTCTAACCACAGGGATACTAACTTTTGCAGGGGAGAAGAGAAGGATCAAAGTTACATAAAACATTGACAGTAGAGACAGACATATCTGAGAACTGTATTATTGGGAAACAAGATTCGGGACTTTATCTTATTCCTGAGGATGAGAATACTTTATGTGCCCTGCTTGTAAAAGTCATTAAACTTGTAAAAGTCATAAAGTTATAAAGCCAGACAATGATGTTCAATTCCTATTTGTGCAAGTAGGCCAATTTAGTATTATTGATTTCATCATACAAATGCAGATTTTAAAGGAGCTTTACCATATAAACTGAGGGAAGATAGTGTTTTTGACTTAAAAATACTGTAGTAACTATATCCATATGCACAGCCATATGACTAATGATTTTTGGGACACAGTGCTACATTTTCTTTCCTTCAGAGAAGTCAGTATGATGGACTTATGAAAGTGAATTTTCAGTGAGTATACAGGGATTAGATTGTTGGGCTGTATTCATGCTTGAAGCACTTCTTCCTCCTTCATGTTTCTATTTATTGAGTGATGCAATACAAAACGAAAGATGAGAAAATTGTTTCTAATATTTGTATTTTTCATTCTTATATAAATACAAATAATGGCAAGTTTATATTGTTGGTTTTGATTTAGCAAGTAATGGATTAAATGTGATATTGTGATTCATAAAAACTATGTTTGTTAGGTTTTAGTTGCATTTTATTTTTTTGCTATCACACTCCTAAAGTTTTTGAATTTCCTAAGTGAAAGGAAATGCACTGATTTTTTTTATGAAAATAAGATCACCTTTAGGTCAGCCAAAGGATGGGGACTGGTTTCTAGTAAGGTCAAATGTGATCCATGTATTGAAACTTTTAGCGTCAACATTGGACCTCTTAAGAGAACAAAGGGAGGGCCCGGAGAGATAGCACAGCGGTGTTTGCCTTGCAAGCAGCCGATCCAGGACCAAAGGTGGTTGGTTCGAATTCCAGTGTCCCATATGGTCCCCTGTGCCTGCCAGGAGCTATTTCTGAGCAGACAGCCAGGAGTAACCCCTGAGCACCTCTGGGTGTGACCCAAAAACCAAAAAAAAGAAAAAAAAAAAAAAAAGAAAGAAGAAAAAAAAAAGAGGACAAAGGGACTAGATACAGAAAAAATAGCACCAAAGGCAGTGACTCACATTTATATCATGAAGTTTCTATTAAAAATATACTAAAAAGGTTCAGAGACTTCTCAGATTAGGAAAGAACTCTTGCGTGTAAAATTGTACTGATTTCATAACAATTATCTCACTAGTTATTAATTTCTATTCTTCAATATCTTTTGTAATACATTGGCAATATAAGGAGTAAATTCTGTGTAAAGAGAACTACTCTTCCAAATTAATCAGTCATAGAAATTCTGGGTCATCTTTGATATATAGCTAGTAAATCAAGAGCACTACAGCAACCTGTATTGGAGATTCACTTCTGAACAGAGGACAGTTAATTGGTATGGTGTCCTTAATCTGTGGGATATGATACCATTTTGGGGGAAATACTGTCAGGGTTGAGTTGAATAGTAGCCTAGAAAGTTGTTTTAGAATTTGTTGGTGATGTGAGGAAAAAGTACCACAAACATTGGTATTAGTATCAGAATCTTATGGGAAACTGAAGAAAACAAAACAAAACAACCACTAACAAATAAGAGTTCTCTGTTAGCAGAGTATATAACTATAAGCCCATGTTGAGGAAGCAGATGAGATGAATAAGCACCTAGCACCTTTAATCTTCTGTTCATTTATTTTAGATTTCATTTATATTTAATAGGTATACCCTCACCTATTGCCTTGGCTTCATTTTTGTCTAAAATATTCATAAACTTTCTTCTGACCAGGATCAAAACATGACTTTAGAACTCCATATCAGCTTGCTAGAACCATTTTGAATCCCCTGTAAGCAAATTTCTTCATATACTGGACAGACTAAAATTTGTATTTTCCAAAAGACACAATTATTTTGATAAAACAACAATTCAGCCTGGGATTGTTCTCACTTTTCATTCTTAACAATATTGTCTTGGCCTATGAATTGCTAAAAAGCAAGAGACTACTCCCACTTTCTTGTTACTGGCATACAGATAGCTCCTGAGTACTGTATATCCAGCTGCATGCAAATATTTAAATAATTTGCCTTATTAAGTCACCGGTACCCCACCCCTAGCAGAGTTCAGGGTATCATCATTTATTACCTGGATCATACAGCTACTTCTTTGTTTACTTCTTGTCCTTGGGTACTCACCCTTTGATTTGATCTCCAAACTTCAGGCAGGGGTTTCCAAAGAGATAAATGTGTTATTGTTGTTTTTGCTGATGCTGTTATTATTACTTTGGTTGAGGGCCACACCATGAGGTACTCAGGGATAATTCCTTGCTCTGTGCTCAGGGATCATAAATTAAAAATCACTGCCTTTATTTTTTCCTTTTATTTAAAAAATGTTGTTACAAAATTGTTCATGATTGAGTCTCAGTCATACAATGTACACCACTCATGCACATTTCCTACCACCAATAACCTCAGTTTTCTCCTACCCTCCCCTGCCTGCCTTCCTCTAGGGAAGAAATTTTACTCCCCTCCCTCATTTTTTCCTTGTAGACACCATGGTTTGCTTTATTGTTAATGAAGAGATACCATGCATATTACTTTACTTTCTGTCAATGCCCAGTTCTTGTCCAGAGTGATCATTATTTTATGATTATCATAGTGGTGCCTTTTCTACCCTTATTGCACTGATCCACTATTTGTTGCAAGCTTCCTACCATCATGTAATTGGCTCTAGTTTTATGTCTATACTTTTAACCTGATGCTTTGCCATCTTTGAAGAGTCAAAAACAGCAGCAAGTATAAACTACTATTTGTTCTCATCTGTTTACTGAAAGAGTGAGAAATACTGCCTCTGCCCATAACCTGTGAGTTTTTTTTTAAAAATTGCAGTAAACAATGCTTAACTTATGTCTAGAGCTTGAGAGATGGTACAGGGGTTAAGATGCTTTGCTGCTGGCACAAATTTGATCTTTGCACCTCTGCACTGCATCTTGTCCTGAGAGCACTGGCAAGAATGATCCATAAACACTGAGACAGGAATGAAATATGCACACTGCTGGATGTGATGCTAAACAAAGGAGTAAAAAAACAAAATACTTTTTGCCTAAATGGACTTAATAATCTATTTTTAGGTGGCAGGTGCAATTTGAATAGGGCATAGATACAAAATGCTCACTGATTGCAACTAATATTTTTTTTCATTTACAACAAACAATATGTGTGGTCCTTGAGGGAATCATGAGAAGTGAAATAACTCTGGCAGAGAAAGATAAATACCATATGTTTTCATTCATGTGGAAAATAATAAAAATAAATGACTAAAATAAATAAAAGCAAATCTTACATTTGGACAACAGAATGATAAATGAGAAAATGTCAGGAAAGAATGTGGGACCAATTGATGGCTGTGGATATAAATTAAACCTTTGGTAGTGAACTAGTTATAGTAAAATAGATGTAGAGATATGAAATTTAAATCTAAAACATATGCAAACTATGTTAAAAACTAATGTGATGGGGGCCGGAGATGTGGCGTGGAGTGGTAAGGTGTCTGCCTTGCTGCCACTAGACTAGGACGAACCACGGTCCTATCCCCCAGCATCCCATATGGTCCTCCAAGCCAGGAGTGATTTCTGAGCTCATAACCAGAAGTAACCCTGAGCATCACCGGGTGTGCCCACCAAATAAGCCCCTCAAACCCTAATGTGATGAAAGAAAAAAAAGAAAAAGAAACACAAAGAAAGAAACAAAGAAAGAAAAACAAAGAAAGAAAGAAAGAAAGAAAGAAAAAGAAGAAAGAAAGAAAGAAGAAAGAAAGAAGAAAGAAAAAGAGAAAGAAAGAAAGAAAAAGAAAGAAAGAAAGAAAGAAAGAAAGAAAAGAAAGAAAGAAGAGAAAGAGAAAGACAAAGAAAGAAAGAAAACAAAGAAAGAAAGAAAAAGAAGAGAAGAAAGAAAGAAAGAGAAAGAAAGAAAGAAGAAAGAAAAGAAAGAAGAAAAGAAGAAGAAGAAAGAGAAAAAAGAAAGAAAGAAAGAAAGAAAGAAGAAAGAAAAGAAAAGAAAGAAAGAAAGAGAAAGAAAGAAGAAAGAAAGAAAGAAAGAAAGAAGAAAGAAAAGAGAAAGAAAGAAGAAAGAAAGAAAGACAAGAAAAGGAAAAAAGAAAGAGAAAAAGAAAGAAAAAAAGAAAGAGAAGAAAGAAGAAAGAGAAAATGAATGAAAGAAAAAGGAAGAAAAGATAAAGAAAGAAAAAAGAAAGAAAAAAAAGAGAAAGAAAGAAAGAGAAAGAAAGAAAGAAAGAAAGAAAAAGAAGAAAGAAAGAAAGAAAGAAAAAAGAAAGAAAGAAAGAAAGAAGAAAGAAGAAAGAAGAAGAAGAAGAAAGAAAAGAAAGAAAGAAAGAAAGAAAGAAAGAAAAAAGAAAGAAAGAAAGAAAAAGAAGAAAAAAAAAAGAAAGAAAGAAAGAAAGAAAGAAAGAAAGAAAGAAAGTGGATTTAGTAATGGGATAATTTATTCTAAATAATTATTCACATGAGGGTATTTATACAATAAAGATAATATTTAGTCCATAAAATTACAATCAATCGTGTGAAGAATTAAGCAAAATTCCTTTGATGGAATAAACAGGGCTAGAAATTACTTGGGGGTGGGTAATTACATTCTAGGATAGTATACTATAAAATATTTTACCTTAAACTAAGCCTTGTTTTTTTTAGAAAGGAGTATAAAGAACAAGGATGTGCTAATTTGGGGTGAGGAACGTTCAGAATTCAGAAACTCCGAAGGAAGTTACTCTTCATCATAGATTAGTTATCAAACATTTTTGTTTCAATTGTTCTTTGTGAATAAATTATTTGTCTAATCATTTATGAGGCAAAGAAAGGACTTTTGAAAGGTCTATAAATCTGCCCTACCCTGGGTATTGAACTTAAAAGTAATCGAGCTATAATAAAATAAGGAAAGTTTATATTTCATAATAAGAATTGACTTGGGTACAGAATCAAAAGGCAATTCCAAAGTATGCACTTTTAAGGGTGAGAAATGATAGACCACTTGAAAAGAGGGACTTGAGCTTAAGCTCAAATGATTTGCTGTGAAATGTTTGAATTCATTTTTCTTATTTTGGTTTTTAGTTTTTGGGTCACACCCAGTAGTGCTCAGGGGTAACTCCTGGCTCTATGCTCAGAAATCGCTCCTGGCAGGCTTGGGGGACCATATGAGATGCCGGGATTCGAACCACCGACCGTCTACATACAAGGCAAATGCCTTACCTCCATACTATCTCTCCAGTCCCTGAATTAATTCTTAAAATTGATGTATGTTCAGAATAGTGGACAAAAATCTTCAAACATAGGCTGGAGTGCAGGTGTTCATTGCAGCAATGACAAATGGTTTCTTTCTTTTAAGCAATCGCCTAATTACTGGGTTAGGTTATTTAATTTCTAGATGCAAGTTTCAACAGGGCAATATGACCCAAGACTCCACATAGTTAAAACAAAAAGAGGTAATTTTGATTTTTTTTGTGTGTGTGTGTGATCTATGAGGAAGGGCACTTTTTAAAGGTGACACTTTTAGAAGACAAAAACTTTATGGGGGTGGAGAATGGTGGGCCCATGGAAATAATACTGTGGATTGTACTGGCTCACCCTGGTTTGATACTTATCACCCCATATCATTCCAACAGGCGTCCTCATGAGTAACCCTCTGCACTGCTAGGTGTGGTCCAAAATCTGTAAAATAAGTGTGTGTGTGGAAGGATGGGCGGAGTGATTCCTTCTCAATTCTCTGTGGGCTTTTCTAATTCTTAAACATTCAACTGGTCAATTTAGGTCATGAATTATCTTAGTCAATCCTTTGACCTTTTGTAAGACTTGCCAAACTCATGTCCTCCCTTAACTCTGGTTACTAGAGTTAACATTTCTTGTAAGAATACAAGTTTTATAGTATCTTTATTTAAACACCATGATTAAACACATGTTTGAAGAAAAACAATTTCTTCAACTATTCTAGCCTCAAAAATGATACTTAAATACAAAAAAAAGTGCTGTGCTGGAAGAAGTCTGTTTGATATTTCTTCTTTCCCCTGAGAGCTACTGGACACCACTCCTCAAATAATTACCATGCTAGGGATTCCAACAGTGCTCTCTGTCCGACTTCAGCTGTTCCAATCTGTTTTTACAATGTTTTCCCTCTCTGTCTCTGTCTGTCTCTCTGTCTTTCTCTCTCTTACACACACACACACACACACATACACACACACACACATACACACACACACACACACACACACACACACACACAGTTTTTGCTATCAGGCTGCAGACTCTGAGAACAGAAAGGTCACCTTTGACAAAGAGATAAATGTCTTTAAAGCAATTCCCTTAGAACTCTGAAGTTCTATTCTACAATTAAATGTGCATACCCATGGGCTATAGAGATTTCTTAATATACCACTTAGGGTAGCCTCCTCACCTAACCTTTATACCCTTGTTTTACTGTGCTTTCTTTGGAAATTTCCTAATGAACATTTGCTATTCCCAATGTCCCAGGCATTATAGAAGTAATTAAAATTCACAAATAGGAGCCAGAGTGGTGGCGCAAGCGGTAATGTGTGTGCCTTGCACACACTAACATAGGACGGACAGTGGTTCCATCCCTCAGTGTCCTATATGGTCCCATAAGACAGGAGTAATTTCTGAGTGCATAGCCAGGAGTAACACCTGAGCATCACTGGGTGTGGCCCAAAAAGCAAAACAACAAAACAAATAAAAAACAAAACACACACAAATAGCAGAAAAATAGAGTTAAGGCAGATAAAGTCCCTTTGACAATGATAGTTGAAATGATCTTTCTAGGTGCCAAGAGATAGCACAGCTTTAGGATGTTTGCCTTGCACATAGCCTATCCAGGATGGATGGTGGCCAGGATGAATCCTGGCATCCCAATGGTCCCCTGTGCCTGCCAGGAGTAACTTCTGAGCGCAGAGGCAGGAGTAACCTTTGAGCGATGCCAGGTGTGACCCCCCCACCAAAAAAAATGAACATTCTGGACAAAAACAGGGTGTTGAAAGGGGATAAAGTAATATGCATGATAAATACCCCTTTAGTAACAATATTGCAAACTACAGTGCCTAAAAATATAAGAGAGAGAGAGAGAGAGAGAGAGAGAGAGAGAGAGAGAGAGAGAGAGAGAGAGAGAGAGGCTGGTGGGGAGAAGCGACTGGGGGCATTCGTGACAGGAAATGTGGACAGGTAAGAGTATTTTACATTGACTGTAACTTAATCATGAATAACTTAGTTAATGGGTATCAAATGGTGATTCAATTAAAGAATATATTTAATTTTAAAATACATGTATATAAAACATGCATCTATAACCATGTGGCAAGTTCAACTTTGCTGCATTTTTTCCATGTGGCCTAGATATATACATATTAATATAAATTGATCATTACTTAGTTTTATCAAGTATGGAAGGCAGGGGAAAAAGATGCTTGTAATGAAGAGTATTTGGAGGGTAAGGGAATAATAGAATTGAGAAGAAAAAGACCTTAAATAACTCAAAAGCATCTCTTTAAGATAAATAGTGAGCTCTTTTAGAAAATGAATCACCACCCATGAACAGAAATAGACACCAACCAGAAATAGGGCACACCCCTGAGAAGAAAAGAAACTTCAGACAATATAAAGATCATGTTAATAATATGAAATAATTGTCCAAAATCTCGGGATTTTCCCCCATGATTAACGTTCCTGTATTCTGAGAATTCTAGGTGGCTCTGGCAGTTTGGAAGAAGCTCTCCTATAAAACCAAATTGGTAAAAATAGGACGGTTCAATTCTCCAATCTGGGGATTGACACACATCTCAACCTGAGGTATATAAACTCTGTTTTCCCCTGCTCTTTAAGGTTGTATTTTTATTCAGTCAGAATAAAAAATGTCTAAGGTGCCTTCTAAAGAGAGTTAAGAAGCCAACAGGATTTAGTTTTTCCTGACTCAAGATAGTCCTAAACTTTCAAGGGAAAATAAAGGGAATCAGACTACATCAAGCTTCTATACGACACGTTGATGTAATTATGCATCATAAAAATACTATAACAGAATCACTCATTATCATTCCCAATTTTTCATGAACTGTGATTTTCTAATGTAAGACTAATTGCATCTGTGAAAATGAGGAGAGAAAATTTGAACTGATTTGCACATTTTCTAGTTTTAAGGAAATGTTTTAGTGATCTGAAGATCCATGTCATGAAAGATTTCAAAGTGAGAAGAGGAAAGAAAGGCTCAGATGTTATGTCCTTTGAATAGTCACCTCTGAAAAATCGCTATGTAATGTTCTTAGGATATTCTCAATCGATCACTTCATTTTTTAATTTGTTTCATTATTTTTCCCACAGCATTTAGAATTCATTTTTAAATAAACTCTGCTTCTCTAGAACAGTGTATCTTAAAATTTTCTTACATGTGATTGATTTTTCTACTTAGTAAATGCAACACAGATTAGTACTACTAGATTACCTAGTAGTATTGAAATATCTCTCAATCATATGGTTGACTTTGACTAAAATGTGTGTAGTAGTAGCACATTTTCAGTTTACCAAAATTTGCATGACCCCAGTTCTGCAAACCATATTAGGTAAACATACACAAAGTCATGCTGCTCAGGATTTCTTGAACTGTAGGTTGAAAAGTTAGAGAAAAATCCAGGTCAGGTCACTATGCTTTATGATTCAAAGACTAAGGTGATCTGTCTGTATGTGTTTCTGAGACATAAAAAGATACCGTGTATCTTCTACCCTCAAGATGATGTTAAGAAACAGAGAGCATGTTCTTGCAATGTTACTAGATTTGGTGGTGGTAAACATGACTTCCACCAGCAAAGGAGTAGGATTCCCCTATGTGGTTTATGAAAGTAGGTAGGGAAGAAAGAGTTTGTCAGGCTCAAGAAGAAAATCAACTGCTTCCTTCTTGCTCGTCTTTTATCACACAGGAAAAAGTATAGGAAAATCTAAGACTCCTTACAGCCTACAATGAGCACCAACAAGGGGCAGATATTTATCATCAGCTCTCTGATCTCATTCTTTTTTTTTTTATAATTTAGGGACTTTATCAAAGCTCAGTTTGTGAAAGAATATGTTTCTTTTTTAATGTAATACTGTATTTCCTATGCTGTCAGTTAGCTGGGTCCACTCTCATATCCTTGTTGTCACTTTTGATATTTAGTTTTTACAGCATGATACCTTCATGATAAGCAAGATGGGCTTTGTGTGCTTTGCATCTCATTTGAGGATTTTGATGAAGGAAAGCCACTGATTAATTTAAGTCCATCCTAAAAAATCTTCTCTTGCAGAAGACCATCTTAAATTATGTCTCCATAAATATTTCATCTATGCCACATTCTATTTGGCTCTAGGCAAAGTATAGGTCTGAGCCTCATTTGAGAGAAGGCAAGCCTAAAAAAATAATAAAAATATGAAGGTGTTGGTCATTGGAAGCCATTCTAGGGTATGTTTTTCATGAAATCTGAACACAGCATCAGGACCAGGCCTCGGAAAGAACCATGTAAGTATGGAAACCCACAGGATAAAGACCTGGTCCGAAATAATCAGGTAAGTTTTGAGATATAGTGAACAAAGAATCGGTCCTCAAGTAACCAGGCAGGTATGGAGACCCACTGGACAAAAAGCTGTTCTGATATCTTTAGATTCATTAGTTCATTGTCAGGGAGAAGGAGCTCATTAATGATGAGTATTGGTTAAAAAATACTCAAAATGTGGGGCCGGAGCGGTGGTGCTAGAGGTAAGGCATTTTTCCTTGCAAGCACTAGCCTAGAACAGACCACGGTTCTGTTCCCCCGGCATCCCATATGGTCCCCCCAAGCCAGGAGCAATTTCTGAGTGTATAGCCAGGAGTAACCCCCGATCGACAATGGCTGTGGCCCAAAAAAACAAAACAAAATACTTAAAATGTGGATATAAAAACCAATGATTATGTTTAATGGCAAACCATATTGCAAGCCTAGGGAGGAATCAGGCAAATTCCTATTCTTTAATCAGTATGTTTTACTAAAGTTCCTAGACTTAGGGAAATAACATGTTGTCTTACACATTCAATAGAGATACATATTGTAATGATTTAATACCAGGGCAACTATTTTATCCCCAGACCACCATTTTGCTGTTTTTCTTCCTTAAAACAAACCCATAAATAATCTGTCCTGTGACTGTGACCAGTGATTGGCAGACCCCTTCCCCTGGAAGTGTCAATTAAAACTGTAACACTGAATAAATAATTAATCAAGACCAAATATAATGTTTTTTTGATTACTGACTCATCTTGACATTGTAACTGCATTCTCCATTCAACTGTGACAATTCTAGTTGGTGTAGATAATTGTTTATCTGTTTGCACATCTGCAAACAGGTGGATGTATTTCACTCTATAAGGCTCAAAGAACTGTAATCAAGGCTGTAGGATTAAATTTGGAATCCCATGTAGTCACCAGCTAATAAAACTTGAAATTCTTAAACTTTGTCTAGGACTCTGAGACTCTTTATCTGACGCCATAAAAGTATCCTTTCTAATCTCTTGGAAACAATAACTCAAGTTTTATGGTTTATCATCTTATTAGCCCTAAAATAGTTCTGTATCTATTCTAGCAATCCTAGTCTGACTATATTAATCTAAATACAAATAACTTTTTTTCTAATGCTCTTTCACTTCGTATTAACATTATACTGTCTTGTTTCAGCCAATGAGTTGACTAACTTATTTATTTTGTCTTTATATATTTGCTCAAGTGTTATTATTCTTTCTTTTAAAAATTAATCATTAAAAATTACAAACTTCATTAACAAAGTAGGAGTGTGAGTGGTGTTTATTTAATTGTGAGAACTAAAAGTAAATGTTTAACTTAATATTTTAACATGCATATCTACCAAGATTGCATTGGTGAAATGTTAAACAAAATATTCAAATATTCATTGTGTGGACAAATCACACAAGTTAAAGAACATGCCACAAATAAACTGCTGAAAATAACAAATTGAATATCAAAAATATGATAAAATTTTTTAAAAATTATTCTAGTCTAATTTGTTTTGTATCTTAATATTTAACTACAATAAAACAAACTAAATTATATGTACTTATAAATATACATGCTCATAATTATGTGTAAGTTTATTGCATTTATTATATATAAATGTCCACATATGTGGGCACTTCAGTGCAATTGGTTTGTCCTAAAGCTTTTCATAAGGCTGCTCTTACTTGAGTGCTAAAGTTGGGAATAGAAGACCTTGGAGAACTTCACTCATAAGTAGAGAAGATTAGGAGCTAGACAGAGAGTAGAGTGAGGTAGGCACTCGCCTTAAACTCAACAGACCTAGGATCAATCTTTGGCACCCCATATGATCCTCCAAGCCCACCAGGAGTGATCTCTAAATTCAAAGTCAGGAGCAGGCCCTGACATATATATAATATATTATATTTTATATAATAATTAATATAATATATAGTATATTATACAAATATTGATAGTTATAAATAATAAATATAATTATATAATATAAATGTAAATATTATATTAATATAATAATATGATTATATTTAATCTCAGTATTCTTCAGGGTTACTATTTTTGTATACTCTTATTGTGCAATAGTCAAGGTAAATCTTTATTCTAGCTTGGCAATTAGTTCAAACATTGAATATACAGATAAGTATGACCAAATATCCTTCATCTTTTTAAAAGAGCTATTGTCCGGAGCTACTCTTATGATCTGTTCTGTATTTAATGCTGAGGGGAATACAGTGCAGTAAAAATACTAGGAGAAAGGGAACTTCATTGGAGCATAAGAAATGAACAGTTTAGCATAAGTGCTTATAACATGATCACCGGTTTTTACAATATTGCATTTCGAATTGCTAGAATTCCACATAATCCTCAGAGTAAAGTAGACAAGCAGGACTTCACTAGCAAGAATATTTAGCTATATATAGGACATTAGCAGTTCATAATTTTGCCAGGGAAAGGGTTCACTAAATAAATATTTAAACTATATCTTTAATAATATTTAAGTTGTAATTTTTGGTCAATTAAATTATTTATGAGTTTAATCATAACTAAACTAAATTAGTCATGACCAGGATATTGGGACCCACTGAGATGGTCCATCCTTGGATTATGGCGGCACACATTCTTAGTAATGTCAGTACCTACTTGCCAAGATGTATGCAATAATATGTCTATATTCCTTGGAGATCTTCAACAGAGTCATTGAATGTATCCAATGAATTTCAATTTACTTTACATATCACATCCTGAATAAGAAATTTCTCCTTAATTTAGGAAGTTAATATCCTAATTACAGGCACTCCTGAATTTGAGTCAGGTGTTAGCATTAAAAAAATCAGTAGTGTGATCATGTATTCATTTGAAATGTGCTATCCTTGGCATTGGACTGTGTATCACATTTTCCCTGACAGCAATGCATACTATTTTATTTATGAAACTGTAGGTGTTTTGAAAATAATAAATGTAAAATTATGTTATTGAACACTTATCATGTTCTTATCACCATGTTAAAATCTTTTCATCTTCTCCATCTGAACTTTACAAAATTCCTGTAAAATTATGAATATTATTAAATTGAATGAACAAAAAAGTAAAACAATAATTGATCTAAATCCAGATAATATGAGATATTAATGAAAAAAATCTCAGATTTTCAAAATTTTAAACCACACAACTAAGTCTGTTCCATTTGGTTATGCTGCAGCTTTATCATAACTCACTAATACTTTTTCAGATTTAAAGACTGGACCAATATCTGGCACTTAAATTTCTAATAATTCCCACATAAATGTATATACTTATGGATATCTTAATTACTGCCCATTAACATACTGGCTACAGTTTGAAATGATCCAGATAACTTTTCACAAATGGGTTATATGGGTCCTCCCTCAACATTTCTAATTGAAATAAGCCCTGATGTACTCCTGGCATCAGAGTTTATAAAAGTTCACTGAATATTTATTTATTTATTTATTTATTTTATAAATAAATCTTTTCATTGAATTATCATGAAATACCTTCTCTTCTTCCTCTTCTTTCCTCTTCCTCTTCTTTTTCTTCTCCTCCTTTCTTCATCATCTTTTCTTCTTCCTCTTCTTCCTTCCTCCTCCACTTCCTCCTCCTTCTTCATCATTATTGGCATAGTGTTCTCTTCTTTTCCCTAATTGCACACCTCATTATTTGTAGAAAGCTTCCTATCATGAATTGGTCCTCTTGGCCCTCATCTCTATTGCCTTTGGGTATTATAACCATGCTATATTTTTTTAAATATCCCAAAATAATTGTAGTCATTTTGTCTATCACTTTTCAATTTATTTTGCTCAGTATAAGACTCTCAATATCCATCCATGAATAAGCAAATTCATGATTTCACTTTTCCTAGCAGCTGCTTAGTAATCTATTGTGTAGATATCCCAAATTTTCTCTATCTACTCATCAGTTTCTGTTTACTTGAATTGATTCCTGACTCTGGTTATTGTGATGAACATAAGTATGCAGAAGACTTTTCTGTATTGTGTTTTTGGATGCCTAGAGCATATTTCTAGGAGCAATATTGCTGAGCTATATGGAAGCTCAATTTCTATTCTTTTTAGGAATGTTGATATTGTTTTAAAAAACTGCTGCACCAATCTACATTCCACCAGTGGTGAATGAGATTTTCTTTCTCTACAAATAAGTGCCAGCACTTGTTGTTCTAGTTCTTTATTATACATTTTGTAATGTATGTTAGTCTCTGTGCTTTGAGATGGTTATTTATTGTTGTTTTGATTTGAATCTCCTTGATGATGCAGAACTTTTTTATTTTTTAATTTTATTATATATAATATATATACAATCATATTTGTTTTTTGGGCCATACTCAGTAATGTTCAGGGGTTACTCCTGGCTATGCTCAGTTCATCCTAGGTTAGCGTGTGCAAGGCAGACACCTTATTGCTTGCGCTACCACTCTGGCCTCAGAACTTTTATTATTATTTATTTATTTATTCATTTTTTGTTTTGGGGGGCCACACCCAGTGATGCTCAGTGGTTACTACTGGCTATGTGCTCAGAAATGGCTCCTGGCTTGGAGGACCATATGGGACACCAAGGGATAGAACTGCAGTCCGTCCTAGGCTAGCATGGGAAAGGCAGGTGCCTTACTGCTTGCACCATGCTCAGCCCCTCCCCCCCCCCCGTGAAACGTTTTTGATGTGCCTTTTAGCCATCTATATTTTGTCTCTGAAGAATTTTCTGTCTATATATTTATTCCATTTTCAAATTAAGTTAGATACTTTTGTTTTTATTAAGTTTTTTTATTGCATGGCACATTTTATATTTTCAGAAAAATAATCTTTGTCTGATTCACTATCATTGTGGGTATTGTTTATTACTACAGAAGTTAGTACTACATAGAGAAAGGCTTATATTCATATTATTAATTCAGTGATATGTATAAATTAATTTGTTTTAATTTTATTCAATTAAGTATATAAGACATTATAGAGATGGAAGGAATTAGCTTGATTATAATATGGAAGTTTCTTCATGTGGTAAAATCTATTTTAACTTACTGCATTTAATTTAACTACAATTACAGGTAGTATATTAAAGTAACTAAATGTAATTACTAAGAGTTAGATAAATCTGAATTAAAATAAAATATTTGGTGACACAACCTACCTGCAACAGAACTTAAACATACCATGACAAAGAAGTCAAGTAGGTGTAGTCCTGTCCAAAAAAGAAATAAACAGACGAGAGTGTTGAGAAGAGCAAAGTTGCACCCAGCCAGACTCACTAATCATCAGGGAGACACAAATCAAAACAACTATGAGGTACCATCTTATGTAACAGAGAATGGCACACATCACAAAAATTAAGAACAGTATGTGTTGGCAGGGATGTGCAGAGACAGGAACTCTCATTCAGAGCTGGTGGGAATGATATCTCCTCTAGCCATTATGGAAATCAATATGGAGATTCTCAAAAAACTGGAAATTGAGCTCCCATATGATCTAGCTATACCACTCCTAGGAATACAACATAGCAACACAAAACACAATACAAAAATCCCCTTTTACACCTATATTTATTTCAGCAATATTTACAGTAGCCAGACTCTGGAAACAACCCAGATGACCTTCAACAGATGAATGGCTAAAGAAACTTTGGTACATATACACAATCGAATATTATGCAGCTTTCGGGAGAGATGAAATCATGAAATTTTCCTATACATGGATGTACATAGGATCTACTATGCTGAGTGAAATAAGTCAGAAGGAGAGAGATAGAAACAGAATAGTCCTATGGGTTTTAAGAAAAATAAAAGGCATTATTGTAATAATGTCCAGAAACAATATATTTGAAGACTAGAAATACTGGCTCATCAACAGAGTTATGAGTGCACATGCGCATATATGTTTGTATATACTTTACTCCCTGAAATCAAAATACACATTCTTCTTCAATGGGCATGGTACATTCTCCAAGATAGACTAAATGCTGGAACATAAAATATAACTCCATAAAATAAAGAGGAAAGAAATTATTTTGTTTATATTCTCAGACCATGATACACTGAAAATAAAAGTGTATTATAAACAGACAAAGAGAAGTAACTTTAACCTTGGGAAATTAAATAGCTCACTAATAAAAAAAATAAGTGGGTCAGAGACAAAAGCAAATAAAAAAGCAAAAGATTTCTGGAAACAAATAAGAATGAAGACAGAAATTATAAGCATTTGTGGGATACAGCAAAAGCATTAAGAGAAAAACTTACAGCTTTGGAAGCATGTATTAGGAAGGAAGAAAGAGCATACATAAATGACTCAATGGTACAACTTAAAAAATTTGAAAACACAAAAAAAAATGAACCAGAAAAAGTAAAGAAGAAGGAAGTAGTAAAAATTTGGGCAAAAATTAATGAACTGGAAATTCAAAAGATCAATGAAAAATGTTGCTTCTTTGAAAATAATAAGCACATTCTATAGACCATTATCAAGACTCACAAAGAAAGAGAAAGAGAAAAATGTAATTGACAGAATCAGAAGTGAAAAGGAGGAGGCACTACAGAAATTTAAAAAAATCAGAGATTACTTTCCTAACCTTTATGCCTACAAAACAAGAGAACTTGGAAGAAATTCTACATTCCTAGACTCCTATCATATCCTAGGTTTGAACCAAGATGATCTGGAATATCTAAACAGACCTATAACTATTTATAAAATTTAATTAGTAATTAAAAGAATTTCCAAAATCAAAGCCCAGGCATAGATGAATTCCCTAGTTAATTATTTCAAACCTTTTATAGAAGACCTACCTCAAATTTTTTTCAGGCTCTTGCAGAAAATTGAAAAAACAGAACAACTCCCAAGTAGCTTCTATGAAGCTAAAATCATCCTGATACCTAAAGCAAAGACCACAGGAAAAAAAAAGAAAACTACAGGCTAATAACCTTGTTAAACAGATATGCAAAAAATCTCAACAAAATACTAATAAATATAATCTAACAAATTATCATTAAATTTATGCACCATGACTAAGAAGGATTAATTTACCTGAAATGCAAGAATGGTTTAACATACACAAGTCATTCAATATAATACACCATATCAATAAAAATAAAAATAAAAATCATATGATTATATCAATAGAGTCAGAGAAATCATTTGACAAGTTCTAGCACTCAGTCATAATAAAGTCTCAAGGTGGGAATTGAAGGAACTTTTCTCAATATAGTCAAGGCTTTTTAACACAAGCCCATGGGAAATATTATACTCAATGAGGAAACACTAAAATCCTTTCTTCTAAGATATGGCACACAAAAAGTTTTCCCCCTCTTTCCACTTTTATTCAGTATAGTACTGGAAGTATTTTCTATAGAAATCACACAAGAAAAAAATATAAATAACATCTAGATAGGTAAGCTCTCAGTGTTCTCAGATGAAAAAATACTGTATTAAGAACATCCTAAATATTTGACAAAAAAGTTTCTTGAAACACAAGATTTTTATAGTAAAGTGGCAGGCTACAAAATTAATGTTCAAAAATATATGGATTTTCTATATGTAAATTATGAAAGAGAAGAAAGAGACATTAAAAAATAAACCCATTCACTGTAACAGCTCCAGGAACCAACCTCCCTCTGGGACATTCTTAATACTGCTCAGATACCAATATGTGCCAGTTTTGATATGATATCCTGACAATGAGGAAATGCAAACAACTAGGTCTAAGAGCAGGTTGTCTTACCTCCCTACATAACAATAAGATGAAATCAGAAGACATGTCATTCTTTGATCTGTGCAAAAGCCAAGATCGCTAACTACAGAAGACTGACTGTGACAACCATGACTGAGCAGAATTTATCCTGGGACCAATAAAAAAGACCCTAGTCTAGACTTTGGCCTACAATCTGTACAACAACCAAGATCTCTAATTCCAGAGGTCTGGCTGAGACAACTGCAACTGAGCAGAACTTCTGGAAACATAATGAAAGCTCTATCCTTGGCTTAATACCAGGATCAGTGCAAAACCAAGGCTGATTAAAATTACAGTGTTGGAACAGAACTAGAAAAGTAAAGAAAGACTTCACTCTAGATGCCATCCTATGACCTGTGAAAATACTGAGGCCTGATTTTATTATCCACGACTGAGCAGAAAGTTTCCAGACAGCGTAAAAGAACCTAGGGAAGAGAAAAAGAGCATGTAAGGAGCCTAAAATTATTCCATGACAAGGGCGGAGAAACCTTTTATCTCTTAGGCCAAGGGAAATCCCTTTCTAATCTCCCCAATAGTTACTGTGCCTATGCAAAAAAAAATTAATTTTTCTGTTGTTGTTGGGTTTTTTTTTGTGTGCTTTGTTTTGTTTTTATTTCAAGACCGTGAATATTGTTTAGTTGGTGTCTTTATTGCTCTGGTGCTTTTCAGGTTCTTTTGTTTGATTTTTTTTTGTATAATTTTTATGTTTTACTTCTTTTCCTTCTTTTTTCTTAAATTGATATTTATAGCCTCGAGAAGGACTCCTCCCATTTCTTTCATGTTTGATCTCACCTTTTTTTTTCTTTTTT
This sequence comes from Suncus etruscus, assembly GCF_024139225.1. Taxonomy (NCBI): domain Eukaryota; kingdom Metazoa; phylum Chordata; class Mammalia; order Eulipotyphla; family Soricidae; genus Suncus; species Suncus etruscus. The sequence continues at coordinate 78,994,014 of NC_064853.1, read as the reverse complement.
TCTTCCCCTCCAAACAGAACCACATAACTTGAACCATCTTGTTCTGTCTCACAAATTGAGAAGGAAATAATGGAGGGTACCAAGACCAAACAGGTGTATGAATATTGAGTAGAAATAAAAAATAACCATACTTAAACACTAAATCCAAAGACAGCGAGAGCAGAAACTCAATCTACAACAAGCTAGACAGAGAGGGGACCACTTATACTAGCAGCCGAGGGTCATAGGAGGAGGATATGAGATGCATGCTGGGAACAGGGGTGGAGGGAGGACAACACTTGTGGTGGGAATGCCCCTGATTCAATGTCACTATGTACCTAAAATATTACTGTGAAATATTTGTAATTTACTTTGGTCAAAATAAAAATTATTTAATTAAAAAAATAAACCCATTCAAAATTGTACCTCTAAATTGAGTACTTAATAGTAATCTAATTAAAGAGGTGAAAAGAAAGAGGTGAAAGACCTATACAAAGAACTACAAACACTGCTTCAAGAAATAAAAGGTGGGGCCGGCGAGGTGGCAGTAGAGGTAAGGTGTCTGCCTTGCAAGTGCTAGCCAAGGAAAGATCGCGACCGTGGTTCGATCCCCCGGCGTCCCATATGATCCCCCCCAAGCCAGGGGCAATTTCTGAGCACTTAGCCAGGAGTAACCCCTGAGCATCAAATGGGTGTGGCCGGAAAAACCAAAAAAAAAAAAAGAATGAAAGAAAGAAAAGGCGACACAAGGAAATGGAGACATATATTCTACTCCTGAATTGAAAGTATTATATAATTAAATTAGCAATACTTTTCAAAGTATTATACAGATTTAAAGCAATATCTATATAAATTCCCATGACATTTTTTAGGAAACTGGATCAAACACACCTGAAATTAATTTGGAATAATAAATGTCCATGAATACCTATTTCAATCCTTAGGAAAAAGAAGATGGGATAACTCACTTTCCCCAAATTTAAACTCTACTATAAAGCAGTAGTCATTAAAACAGCATGTACTGGAATAAAGACACATCCTCAGATCAATGGAATAGATTTGAGTATTCTGAAACTGACCAACAGGTATATGATCAAATAATAGTTGATAAATGGGAAAGAAATTCAAAATGAAGAAAGGAAAATCTCTTCAACATATTGTATTGCAATAACTGGTCAACTAACTTCAAAACAATGAACTCAGACCTCTTTTTATCACCACGCACATGGTCAAATCAAAATGGATTAGACCTTGATATCAGACCTTAAACCATAAACCATAAGGTGCATAAAGGAAAACTTAAAAAGAACACTTTATGTCACTGAAGATAAAAGCATCTTTAAGGATTAAACATCACTGATCAAGCAATTGGAAGCAAATAGAAACAAACTGAGAAGCATCTGCACTTCAATGGAAACAGTTATTAAGATACAAAGGCTACCCACAAAATGGGGTATTTACTCAATATCCATCTGATAAGGGGTTAATACCTAAGATGAATAAGATACTGATAGAATTTAGCAAGAAGAAAAGACATCTAACCTCATTTAAAAATGGGGAGAAGTAATTGACAGACATTTCCTCCTCAGAGAAGAAATGCAAATGGCCTAAAGGCATATTAGAAAATGCCCCATATTACTAGTCATTAGAGAAATGCAAAGTAGTACAACAATGAGATAACTGTTTCACACCACAGAGATTGGCACACATTACAAAGAACAAGAACAACTAGTGCTGGCATGAATGTGGGAAGAAAGGGATTCATTCACTGCTGGTGGGAATGTTGACTGGTCCATCCCTTTTGGAAAGCAAAATGGAAATTTCTCAAAATACTAAAATTGAGCTTCCATATGATCTGTCAATATTCCCTAGGAACCCCCCTAAAGAAGACCATGCAGAAAAGCATTTTGCATTCCTATTTTTGTCACAGCACTATTTATTCTAATATCCAAAATATAGAATTGACACAAATATCTGAAAACAAATGAGTGGCTAAAGAAATTTTAATACATCTAAAAATGGAATATTATAAAACCATTAGGAAAAATAAAGTCATGAAATTTGCTTATGCATGGATGGATATGGAAATTATTATTATGATGAGAGAAATTTCAGAGGGAGAGGGATAAACATTGCATAATCTCAAACATTTGTGGGATATAAGGGGAAAAAAGACAGCATGATGATAATATTCAGAGACAAAATACATTAGGGCTAGGAGGACTGGTCCATAGTACGAAGCTTGCTGCCACAAAGAGTAGTGAATTCAGAGCAGAGAAGGCTCTGCTATGACAATTATAGTAGGAACTGATCACTCTAGAACAGAACTGGGTACTAAAAGGGAATAAATTGACATATATGGTACTTTTATTAACAATATTAATAGACACAATGTAAAAAAAGTAAAAAGAGAGAGATACACACAAAGTGGGGCAGCAAATGCCTACCCAAGAGCTAGGTGGGGTGAGTGTGTGGGAGGGAAATTGGGGATGTTGGCAACTGAAAAAGTGCACTCGAGGAAGGATAGTGTATAGTCTATGACTAAACCTTAATTATGAACACTTTTGTAACCATGGTGCTTAAATTATTTATTAAGTAAAATAAATAAATAATAAAATTAATAAAAATAAATATTAATTTTTTACCACTGATATCCAGATTAATAATTTTGACCTAATATATTAAATAGGATCTCTGTTATTTAAACCCATGTGCTACTGTCTATTTTTAAAGTTTAAAAATTTACATTTAGTTATATAATATTTATTATATATTTATAATAATAATATAAGTGCCATGTTAAGATTGATAAATGTTGAAAGCTCTAACTCAGTCATTGGAAATATAGATCAAGTAATAGGACATATGTCTAGTATGTGCAAAGCCCTAAATCTGATCCTAGCACCATAAAGCTGCCTCTCTTAGTACTGCTTCCTTTAGTTCTAGTGACCTCCAAGCACTGCCAAGCCTATATCTCTACTTCTCCAGCACAAATGATCAACTATCATGCCCAAAACATGTGGAACACTGACAGGAGTATGGACAAATACATGAGTGTTAACTGGTATACACTTTAAAATGAAAAGATACAATCTAGGGGCTGGAAAGTTAAGACCACTTGATGGGTATGGCACTTTATTTCTTGTGTTCAGTCAGAATTCAATCCCCTGCACCACATATGGTCCCCAAAGTCCTTTCAGGAGTGATCCCTGAACACAGAGACAGGAATAATGCATGAGCAGTGCCAGGTATTGTCTCAAGATTCCCACTATCACACAATAAAAAAGAAAAGATCGGGCCCGGAGAAATAGCATGGTAGTAGTGAGTTTGCCTTTCATGCAGAAGGATGGTGGTTCGAATCCTGGTATCCCATATGGTTCCCTTGCCTGCCAGGAGCGATTTCTGAACATAGAGCCAGAAGAGCGCTGCCAGGTGTGGCCCCCCTCCCTCCTAAAAAAAAAGAAAAGAAAAGATCAAACTCAGTTTATTACACTGAGTAATACACTGACCTGTAATTTTAAAAGCTTTTAAAAATAGACTTAGTTGCTACCATCACCAGAAATGAATGCTTCCAGACAGGAAGAAGTGCACAAGAGTGTATATTTGCAACTTTCTGGTCATGCTGTGAAGAATCTGAGAATGAGAAAATACTATTCGACATGCTCTGAAAAATGGAAATGAAAACCAATTACTGGAAATAGGAACGTCAGCACAGAGAGCAGAACTTTGGCATCTTAATCTGGGTCTGTACAGCCTGTTCCTTAGTTTCATTTGCATTACTTCAGTTCCAGAATGAAGTTTCAAAAAGCACATTCTATCCCTTTCCATAACAGGTCAGAGCCAGCCTGGGGTAATGCAATGGCCCCACTAACTAGTAATATGGGCACCATACAGCCTTTTACATGGGAATTAATCTTCTATAAAGAGAGGAAAATTATGCTGTAATGCTTCAGGGACGTTTTGTTCACTCTAACACATACCATAAAAAGCCTGAGTTCTTCTCAAGGGCCCCAATCAAAGGCAATTTTTAGCATTTCCTCCGATGGTTGGAAAGCTCAGATTCTCAGGAGGCTCCTAGCACTTTTGTGAGGAAGGACTGAATGTGGAATTTAAACACAACATATTCTCTTTGAAGTTGACAAGATCCCTTCTTTGAAAGCAACAATAAGTTTGGTGAATGCTTTAAAGTAAGTAGGGCAAGTTTAAAAAGAAAGTCGGTGAGTTGAAGTGTGTTCATGTCCCTGCTAGTAATAAGAACCATGTGTGTGGCCCAGGGGTAAGGGGGAATCTTGGCCATTATGAAAGATGCTGGGCAATGTAATGTACTGGTCAGTAGCCAATGTGTGCAGTTGACGTGAGTTCAAAGCCTGATGTGTACAAAATGCTACACAGAGCTGGATTTTCCCTGGAATTATTCATACTCTGACGGGTTGTAAAGGAAAGCATTTGACAATTTCTCACATAAATGCAGCAAACCAGAGGCCAAGATTTTTCTCATACTGAGACACAATCTGAAGTAGAAAGAAAGTGGTAATCTGCAGGCTACTGTGATGGAACTAGGTAGATATTTAGAAATCTGAATGTAAGCTACATCTGTGAAGAGTTCTAAAGAGTACAAGACAAAGTACAGGACATAGGAACATTTTAAACAAGGATGATGTGACATAATTGTCCTGGCCTGTTTATTGCCTGCTAAATAAGTCACCTATAGGGGCTGGAGAAATCCCAGGAATGAGAACAGAACTTTTGTCACTCTCAGGTATGCAACCTATAAAAACCTAATAGAGAGGGGTGCAGGACCTAAGTTTGTAGAGTGACTAAAAAGGTCATAGATACAACTCATGGATATACAGAAGTCTCTTGTCTGGGACCATTCCTGCTGCCTTGGAGAGTGAGCAGAGCCAAGTACTATGACTTGAGTATGCAGCTTTCAGAGAATAGTACAATAGAAAGAAATTTTAGCTTTATGGCCATGAGTGTGACCCCCATGAGCATATATGAATGCCTCAATGACCCTCAGTAATAACTGTAATAAAAGTGTCTGAAAGCACTACAAAAATATGTGTAATTCCCAGTGAGAATTTATATTCTATCACTATATACATACTAAATGAATGGGACAGAAAGCCTAAAAAGAAAAAGCACTAATAATAGACATGAGAGGATACTGATGAAAGAACATGGGGGACTTAAAACCTTCCACTTTCATTACTGGACATATCAACCAGATGGATAGCAACAAGAAAATAAGAATCCTAAGAAGGACCTGGAAAAATTAGTATTATTAGACATGTATAGTTTTATGCATAGGTTCCTCTACCCACAAGAGCCAAATGCATATTTTATTCACTATTTTTGGAATATTATTCAGGATGGGTTACATATGAAACAGAATAAAGTGTTCAAAAATTAATAAAAAATACAGATCACTTCAAAGTTATTTTTAGAGTACAAGGCATGAAGGCATAAATTTAAAAGAAAACTAGGAAAAGCTCTGACATTTGAAAATTAAAAATATGCTGTTAGCTAAACGTTGTGTGTAGTTAAGTATAAGAATAAAAAACAGCCTTTCTGTTTTTTAAGTAAATAATGAATACACAATTAGAATTTATAGTATACAGCAAAAGCAGCATTGAATGGGGGATTTCATGGTAATATAGATTATGTTAGGGAACAAGAAACTTTTTAAATAGAAAACCTAATATAGTCTAAGAAACTATAAAAATAACCACAATTGAATACCAAAGTAACCAGAATGAAGGAAACAACAAACATGCATAAATAAATAATACAGAAATAAAGAAACTAATTTAAGGGATAAATACAACCAGAAGACAGTTTTACAAATGAATGAACAAAATTGAATCACCCTTAGCTAGACTCATAAGGAAAGAAAAAACATACATGCAGAAAGAAAAAATTATATCAGATATGAAAAGAGATAAATAACACAAGATTATATAAATGCAATATAATGTAAAAGGTTACTCTGAAAAAATTTATGCCACCATGCTGGGTAATCCAGAAGAAATGAATAAATTATTAGAATTATATAACCTCCTAAGATTGAGTCAGAAGGAAGTAGATACGTGTGCAAACCCAAGAGGAGAAATGCAACTTAGAGAGCAAGCAAATAGACTCTCAAGTACCAAAAACCAGGTCCAGTTAGATTCACTATTGAGTTATTACCACAAGGTCTCAAGCTCTTCCAAAATTGCAAAGAAACAGGAATCTTTTGCAACAACTTCTATGAAGCCAACATTATTATATTGCTTCAAAGTATACATAATAGCAAAAATTAAAATTTCAATCTGCTATACCTTATGAGCATAAATTCAAAAGTCTTCAATGTAATCTTAGCGAATTTAATTCAACAGTTTAAGAAATTATTCATATACTATGATTAAAAGGAATTCATTTTTGGAGTATAAGGACAACTAAATATATGCAAATCAATGAATAAATTAAATAAAATCAACAAGAGGATAAACAAAGATTGAGGTTATATAATAAATACAGAAAAATTCTTAGAAAATAGTTAACATCTATGCAGGATAAAACTACTTATCAACAAATATACTAAGTGAAGAAATGTACCTCCAGATAGTAATAGTTACATACAAAAATAAAAGCCACAACTGGCATCATATTCAATAGTATAAAACTGAAAGTCTTGGGGCCGGAGAAGTTGCGCAAACGGTAGGGCACTTGCCTTATGCGCACTAACATAGGACAGACTTCAGTTCGATCTCCTAGCATCCCATATGGTTCCCAAGGCAGGAGCTATTTCTGAGCGCATATCCAAGAATAACGCCTGAGCGTCACCAGGTGTGGCCCCAAACAAACAACAATAACAACAAAAAAAAACCAAAACAAAAAACAAAAGACTGAAAGTCTTCTTTCTAAATGATCCCTGAGCAGAGAGAGAAGAATAAGGTTTATCCCTTTTCTCACATACAACTTATTTAAAAATAGTGTTAAAAATATCAAGTACCGGGCCCGGAGAGATAGCACAGCGGTGTTTGCCTTGCAAGCAGCCGATCCAGGACCAAAGGTGGTTGGTTCGAATCCCGGTGTCCCATATGGTCCCCCGTGCCTGCCAGGAGCTATTTCTGAGAAGACAGCCAGGAGTAACCTCTGAGCAACGCCGGGTGTGGCCCCAAAACCAAAAATCCAAAAAAAAAAAAAAAAAATCAAGTACCTAGAAATACCCTTAACAAAGACTTAATATACTTAACTATACTTAATATACTTAAAATATCCTTAACAGAAGACTTACACTATAAATTTCAAGTCACTAGTGAAAGATAGACTGAATCAAGAAATGGAAAATTATTTGTTTGTGGATTGGAAAATAGACATCGTTGAAATTATCATTCTACCCAAAGAATTTCTCACATTCGATAAAATCCCAATCAAAACTTATTAATGATGTTCTCAAAAAATAACCACTACTCAACATTTTTATGGAGTCATAGAACTTCTGTATAGTCAAAAACAGTTCTGAGAAAAAGAAAATGAAGGAAGCTCTCTTGATTCTAAATCATATATATATAATTATAATAACAAAATGTGCATTAATAAAATTAAGGTAGATTCTCAAATCAATAGAATAATATTAAAAGCTTAGAGTTAACCCACAGCTATAAGGACAGTTAACCTATGTCAAAGGCATTAGATTGATTAAGCAATGAAAGTAAAGACTCTTCAAAAAAGTGCCAACTGAATAGTCACCTGATAAAAATTAAATTGGATCCCTAGTCTATACCACATTTAAATGTAAAGAAAATATTGAAAAGCATGAAAAATAAGGAAATTAAGAGTACTATGAAAAAATAAAAATGAATACAAGGATGAAGAGTAAAATAAGTTGGAAGTGAGGAAAGTAAAGAAATGAAGGAAAAAATATGGGAAGAGAAAATGTTTAGAAAGAAAGAAGAGCAATTTTGACTTTATCTGAGAATAAAATTTAAAAAGTTTCTACACCTATACTTTCTTCAGGAAGTTTCCAAGCTGAAAATAATTAGCTTTCCAGAGTCTGGAATAATATCACAGTGGTAGGGCATTTGCCTTGCACGCAACTGACCCAGGAGGGACCTCGGTTCAATCCCTGGCATCCCATATGGTCCCCGAAGCCAGGAGTAATTTCTGAGTGCATGGCCAAAAGTAACCCCTGAGGTTCACTGGGTGTGGCCCCAAAACAACAACATCAACAACAAATATATATGCCCTTTCAAGTCTATAATTAATGAAAATTTGGATTTTGAATGATGTGCTCTCTAGTGACATATATATATGTACATATATATCATGAATGTATCAATGTTCCTGATTTATTTTAATACATCAATGTTTCTGACTTGTTTCATACTTACAAGTATGCTTTTAAATCTAAAAAATACATTCAAATATGTCCTAAAAGTTTTACATACATAAATGCATGTTCAATGCTGACAAATTCTCTCTCTTAAACACATCATATTTAGGATCTAGTCCCTCTAGATTACTGGCCTCACTAAAAAATTTAAACATATTTTATATAATAAATAGTAAAAACGTAAAATGTTTTACTTAGTGCTGCAGAGTGGGGTGTTTATGTGTCTGTGTGTGTGAGAGAAAGAAATGGAGAAATGATTTCTTTATAAAACTTGACATTTCTTGTAGGTATGACTAATGCCATTTCTCTCCTAATTTAACCACCCATCTACCCCCACACATACCCTCTTATTAAAAGAGAAGTTTTCTATTTTCAGGACCCACCACTATTCATTGCATCACTCAGTACAATAGCTAAAACTTGAAACTGACTTAGATGTCCAAAAACAAATGAGTGAATCATGAAGATGTAGTACATGTATACAGTAGAATACTACATAGCTGTAAAAATGATGAAATCATGAAATTTGATGCAACGTGAATGGAACTAGAAGAACTTTTTTGTTTGTTTGATTTGGTTTTTGGGTCATGCCAAGCAGCGCTCAGGGGTTATTCCTGGCTCTGTGCTCAGAAATTGCTTCAGGTAGGCACAGGGAACCCTATAGGATGATGGGATTCAAACCACTGTCTCACCTGACTTATCTGCATGCAAGGCAAATGCCCTATTGCTGTGCTATCTCTCCAGCCTCTAAACTAGAAAATATTATGTTAAAAGAAGTCAGAAATAGAATGATAAATACATAATGATATCAATTATAATGTGACATTTAGAGTAGCTGCATGAAGAAATGTAATGGTTCAAATGGCAGTTGTCTCAAACACCCTTGACCCTAGAGAATAATAAGGAAAAGGAAAGAAATTGAGTGATGAAGGAGAAAAATAAATATGAAAGGATGAGGGCCAAGTGGTCTCAGGTACATTGGTGCTGTTAAAAGAAAGTACATAACTAAATATCCAAGCCAAAGTCAACAATAATGGAATCAAGAGACCCAAACTTTAACAATTTAAACTTAAATAGGGCCTATTATACTGTCAGGCTAGGGGACAGGGTGAGGTAGGGAATGTTGACTTATAGGGAACTCAATTTTGGCTTTCCTTTTGCTGACTGGTGGGGGGATTGGACCTGAAACATTTTTGTCTGAAACCCAACTATGAAGGACTTTGTAAATCACAATGTTTTCTATAAAAACATTATTTCAAATACAACAACACAAGAGAATTTATAATTCTTGGTTTGGTATTTCGCATATACTGCTAATTTTACAGCTGACATTTATCAATGTTATACTTGGAATCCTTATTTCATTACCATCTTTTACTGAATTTTCCAATTCTCTTGAGACTCAAGGACACATGCTTTTTTAATAGGCTTATTGAGAAATGTATCTTGGCTTTTAAATCATGCAAATACTTGGAAATGTTAGATTCTTCAGTTAATCATGTAGAATTAGGGGTACTTATATGCATTGTTATTTTATATAGTTGAGATTTATTTTATCTTCTATTTCTGAATACTGTGGCCAAAGTTGCATAGATTCATCTCCTTGACATTATAAACAACTTGTGTCCTAAATAGATATTTTCCATAGATATTCTCTGGTTTGTTAACAACTAGTACATTATTATGAGTATACATGTTAAAATAACATGCGATGGGAAATAATAAAGTGGGAATAATTTTGCTTTAATCCCATATGCGTGTATATAGGAAATCAAGAGTTGCCAGAGGATATATCAGCACAAAGGAAAGCCAGAATTGAGTTTCCTATAAGTTGTGAAAATTGATGAAGTGTAGAATTTCCACTAAGCTCCTAAGAAAAAAGCCATAGTAGCAAATTTGAAACAAATAAAAAGGAAGGGTTTTGCTTTATGGACCTAAAAATGAGCATATGATCTTTAATGTACCACATTAAAGTCAGACCAAAGAAAAACACTCCTGGTCCTTTCTGGAAGAACAGGTTGGATGAGTGACAGGAATCTGAGAAAGTGGCAAATAAACCACATACAAGCTTCATTAAATGAGGCTTGGAGTTTAGAATGAGAGGACAATTTGTAGGAGAAAGCAAAATACATGTTCATGGCCATCCTTAATATTAGAGCTAAAGAAGCAGTCATGGAGAAAAGACCTTGTGAAATTACTTGCTTACAAGGCATGAACTTGAATCATGATTTCTGAATCTGAGTCTATAACCTGATTACCTGAGGCAGAACAACCTCTCAGAGCTGCCTAAGATCTCCATAGACTCAGCCTGATGCAGTTGGTCGGACCATCTTGAATGTTTAGGTCTTGGCAATGTGGCTTATGTGTGAAGTTTGAGTTGGCTATTGTGGTAATATTGTTCAAATCTTAACATAAACTTTATGTGGTCTGAATTTGATATATTCTGGATGCTCTCTCTACCCTGATGTTTGAAGTTTTGCCTTTGTTACATTTTTCATCTCTCTCTCTCTCTCTCTCTCTCTCTCTCTCTCTCTCTCTCTCTCTCTCTCTCTCTCTCTCTCTCTCTCTCTCTCTCTCTCTCTTTCTCCCCTTGTCCTGTGCTCAGGATTCACTCTTTGAAGTATTTAGGTGAACATATGTAGTTTTGGGATTCAAACTGGGGTTGTTCAAATGTAAGGCAAGTAACTTAAATCTTGTCCATTGCTCTGGTTATTAAATAAGCAAGAGTTTTAATTAAATTAATGCCAAAATCAATCTTCAAGAACCTAATTTTCTACAAAGTCCAGGTGAAATTCTCTTCTAGTTGGTAGAGTGGGTACGTCCTTATGTAAATATTTGCACTTTTTTTTATGTTTGACCATTTTTATTAGTGGTGGGAAAGGGTTTTAGAGACAATCAAAGAATATTGGTTCTTAGGACTCTCCTGGCTCGGTGTTCAGGGACACTCCTGACTGTACTCTAAGGATCATCTGTGGTGCTGGGTTTCACCAAAACTAGCCCAAATAAAAAAATGCATTTTTTGTATCTTTGGAGGCTTTCAGAATGTACAGAACTTTATATTTATGATTAATAATAGCACTATTGGAGGGTGGGGTAAAAATAATAGGATCACTGTTCACTCCAAATATTTTCCCATTAAATCCTCAATTTTGTCTGCTCAACTCTCTTTTCTTAGCAACTGTATTGTGTATAACAAAATGCTGGTTTCTTCTATTGAGAATTGTACTCAACAGAAGATCTACTTGAGTCAGTGCTTCTCCTTTATTTTCTGTCATGCCCCCCTAGAAAGAAGAAAACATTTTTCGTGTCCCCACATGACTGTAAATAGTATCTTTATTAAAAAACTTTAACCTGCAAAACAAAAATTTATAAAATAATTTGAGCTGATTTTTGATTTTTGAATCAAAGGTGATGTCTGGATTAATGGCTACCATGAGCACGTTTTGCGATGCATAGCTTTTTGAAGTGGGGTTTGAAGCAGGACACAGCAACTCTCAGCTCCAGAGACAACAGAGACAAATACTAGGCTTAGCTTGTTATGACAGTTTTTGCTGAGGTCAAACGCACCTCCTCTTTAGGGTGCCTCGCAACCTCCCTTGGGAGGCATGCACCATTATTTGAGAACCACTGACCTGAGTAAAGAAATCATGTGTTGCCTTCAGAGATATTCAAAAATTGGCTGACAAGCAATAGGCTTGTTCTTTTGCCTCAAATAGCATTGTATGGTGAAATTCACATTTCAGAGTTTCTTGTGAAATTAGCTTGATAACATAACAACTCATTTTTCACTACTCTCTTTATTTTCATGCTCCATATTTTTATTTCCTTAATATATGAAAACTCCCTCAATATACACTACTCATATAAATGTCCATCTTAATCTCTGCTTTGAGAGATATTAATTAAAAACAACTTCTGGTATATCTGTATATTTTTAATTTTTCTATACTGTTTTCTCCCATTCCCTTAAACAACCTACTATTGCGTTTCCATATAATGTGATCATTCATCTGCTCAATAAATTTCAAACAATCCACCTATAAAACAAGGTAAGACCTGCTGATCTTCACTATCACTGTAACTCTCACTATGAAAAGACTGAGAATAGTGTTTGGTATTCGTTGATTCAAGAAGCAATAAAAGAAGGTTTACACTCAGTTCAGCACATGGAAACAAAGTTACTATAAAACTTCTCTAGTAAGCTTAAATTGACTTTGAAATATATATATAAAATAGATAAAAAGGTGTATTTGATCTATTTCTTGACATAGGAATTATAATGTAAAGAAATTTTTTAAAAGGAGTCACAGCTCTGAGACCAGAAAACTCCACAATTTATAGCTTCACTTTTAAAATAACATATAAATGGCCAAAGTGGTGGCACAGTGGTAAGTCATTTGACTTGCACACCATTGACCTAGATTGAACCGAGGTTCAATCCCCTGGCGTCCCATATGGCCCACCAAGCCAGGAATGATTTCTGAGAGCAGAACCAGGAATCACTCCTGTGCATCACCAGGTGTGGCCCCAAACCCAAAAACAAAAACAAAACAAACCCTAAAACATAATAATCACATATCTCCTAGTTATAAGAAGAAAACTAACAGAGCAATGCTAAAAAATCTATTTCAAATTTTTGATATGAAAGTGGAAATTTCAGGAAAATTCTGGCCATCCTAAGTGGCAGCATCTGGACCCATATTGCCCAAAAGAGTGGAGCCCACTGAAGACACATCAACAGAAGTGAGTTGACTCTTCACAGTAGGGCACACATCAACATTAGTGTTTTTTCGACCCACTGGAGGTGGCCCCGAAGTGCGGAACCCACAGAATGCATGTCAAATTAAGTGAGCTGTCCAAGCCATGAAGGACAGAGCCAGTGGAGCATAGTTACAATGCTCTGCTCCATAGCTATATACTCTTCCTAGTCAATGAACCTTAGCACAACTTGTAGAGAAAAGCATGTCAATGGGGAAACAATGCAGTCCTTCACCATGCATAGATAATGAATCCCTGATGATGAAAAAAGTTACAACTACCTACAACTAGTCTATCAGATAAGGGCATTAGAGAAGAAATAAAGAGGATTCTTGTAGAACTAAATAAAAGCATGGCACAAACAGAACAAACCAAAAATAAGAATGAAGAGGATATGAAAGTAGAAATGATAAAACTCTAAACTAAAATAACAGGACTGAAAAACTTGGTAGGAAAAATCAAAACCTTACTGGAAAGCCTCTCCTACAGTAATAGTAACTGAGAACAGAATTAGTGAGCTGGAAGATGATATGTATAATAACTCAATACAAGAGAAGAGATTGGAAAAGAGATTTAAAACAAATGACAAGACAATGGACAAAATCTCCAGAAAGTATGAATAAATGAAAATAGAAGTCATAAAAAATTCAACAGAAACAACATAAAAATTCTTGGAGTCCCAGAACCCAGGAAGAAAATTCCTAATAGCATCAACAGTCAAGGACATCATTGCCGAAAAACTCCCAGATAATAATCTAAGGATAAAAGCAACAGAAAGAAATCATACTCCTAAACATATATGCACCCAAAGAGGGACCAACGAAGTATTTAAAACAATTGTTGACAAATTTTAATTAAGACATCAATAGCAACACAATAATTATGAGAGACTCAACTTTATCCTGTCTCCCTTGAAAGGTCAACCATGCTAAAACCTAACTATAATATATTAGTTCTGAAAGGGGAAATGGAAAAATGCTCTGGTAGATATATATAGGAAGCCTCATCACCAGAAAATTGGATACACATTCTTCTCCAATGTTCCTAGGTTATTATTCAAGATAGACCTCATGTTAGCAAATAAAACATACTTCCATAAAATCAAGAGGATAGAAACTGTATGAAATACCTTCTTAGATTATAATGCATTGAAATTAGAAGTGAATTACAAACAGAAGCAGAGGAAAACTTTAATACCTAGAAATTAAACAGCTCAGCACTGAACAACCAGAAATGCGGGATATTGATGGCAGGTACTGGTGAAGAGGGGGATTGTACACTGTATGACTGAAACCCAACTATAAAAATGTTTATAGTCATGGTGCTTAAATAAATAAACAAACTGTTTAAAACATTAATTGTAGTACAATATTGTTAGGATAATATTTAATATAGCTTATCTAATAATAATGTAGTTGTATTTATTTAGTAGCATTCAGTATACAACAAAACAGCTGCAACTTTTTTCTTTTGCAATATCAGAATGGTATTCAGTTAACAGAACAACAATTATTTTATATAAACTTTATCAGAGACAACTGAAGATAAAAAAATCATATCCATATATAAATAATTTGTGTGTGCACCAAGAACCTGCTTTAAATTTGCATTCCAATTAACAACCCTTATACTGTACTAGGCATGGTTAGTGTCTATTGAAAAGACCACCAGGACAGGGCTATATAACACACAATCTGTGGTGTGTTAACAATACAAGGAAAATACACTGTAGAATTTAAAAACAAATCTTACACAGCCTTACATTTCAATTTTTTACTTTAAAAGGAGTGAGTTATGTACAAGGGGTTTAATTGCTTTATAGACAAGAAATAAAAACCTGGAATGTTATTGACTTATTTATCATCATGATCTTTTTCATCTTTATCATCATCCTCTTCCTCACATTCTTCATCCACCTCATCTTCTTCCTATTGCTTCTTTTTCTTGTTCTTTTCCACTTTAACTAAACTCTCTTATTGGCCACAGCAGGGTTTCTTTTAGCTCATTATGCGGCAATATCCTTTTTATATTTTTCCTTCAGCTTAGCAGCTTTTTTTCCCTAAGGCTGCTTGTCATTTTCAGCAGTGTTGTTCCACATCTCACCCAGTTTCTTTGCAACATCACCAACAGACAGGGCCAGGATCTTCTCCTTTGATTTTTGGGCAATATTCAGAACAAAACAAGAAAAAAAGCTGAACGAGGCCTCTTGGGTGCATTGGAATCCTTTAACTTCTTTTTTGTTTGCCCTTTAGGTGGGTTTTAAGTTTTCATTTCATTTTACTTCTTTC
This sequence comes from Suncus etruscus, assembly GCF_024139225.1. Lineage (NCBI taxonomy): Eukaryota > Metazoa > Chordata > Mammalia > Eulipotyphla > Soricidae > Suncus > Suncus etruscus. The sequence goes on along the minus strand of NC_064853.1, from coordinate 78,978,612 downwards.
AGAATGAGTCTTGTCAGATTTTGCCATGTCTTCAATATTTTTTTGTCTTTAACAGACATGATCTACTTCTCTGAGCTTTTTTCTTAGAAAACTCTGAATAGTTGATGGAAGCATCTTCTTCTGCTCTTCTCAGCAAGTTTGCAGAAAGAATGCATATGATGACATTTTACCTCTCATCTCCTTAGGTTATCCTTTTCCCATATTTAATTATTTTTCCTCAGTTAGGCACAGAGTTGCCTAGTACCCGTCTGGCTCTCACTTGCCCTGGTGCTGTCTCTGTAGAGCTCAATGTACTGCAATCATCTAATAATAATTTATAAAATGCCACTTTAAGGCTAGACTATGTTAGCTACCTGAATACTTTTGCAATTGAAGAGAGCAACAGAACACAGAAGTTAGAAACACCAAAACCAATTTAAAGAAAATTTGCCAAGGCATTTATTCAATGGAGAGTATATAGTCAAATTTCAAAATTCATAGGAAGATTATCCATGGTTGTGCTTCTGAGAAAAATGTACACAAAAAAAACCCCAGGACATTATTTAAATTCATGTTCTTTTTGTATGTCCAAAGTACTGACTTAGATTTTACATATATTAAAATCTCTCCATAGCCTATTATAATTGTCCACAAATTAAACTTTAAGTAGCATAGCCATAGTGTTTCTTTTTTAAATTCCTATTATGCTCTTTTACCAATAATCAACAAATATAAAGTAAAAGGCAGAAGATTGAGGCCCTCAATTGTGATGTCTGCAAGAATTAAGAGTATAGCCCTCTTATAGGAATTATATGCTAACTGCCTTGTGTTGCTTATTTTGTGTAGTATAACTCAGCCTAGTGAATGGTTTCAAGATGGGGAGCAGGATATTGCAAACAAAGAGTTAACTTCAAAAAGGACACTTCCCTTTTGTGTCCTGATAAAACCTGTAAAACACCCCAGGAAAATTTTCCTGGTGATGTACTCTCCCATAGACTAATAGACCTCACAAGCATGAAAATACCTCATAAATTGAATTAAGTGTCAAAAAGCTCAGCAGGACTTCTAGGACTTCTAGGACTCTAAATTTTCTTTTTTTTTTTTTCTGTAACCCCACCAGAAGTCAGGGAAATAGGAATGTGGCTGTGTATCCACCCTTGTCTTTGTGTAAGAAAACATATATTGTGAACTAAAACAAAATAAAACAAACAAAACAAAACAAGAAACTGCTAGAGGTCCCTAGGTGCCACTTTGTCCATGGGGGTCCTCAGTACTGAGCTCTTAATAAACTTCTTTCTTTAACTATCTTTCTCTGGTATCTCCATGTCTCTGTGGGTCTGGCCTAACAGATGACTAGCAATTTAATAAACTGTTATCTTGTCTCTTGTGATAAAGTCAGATTCTGAGCCTATGTAATGATACTCTTCCACATCTGATACATATTTTAAAAAGTGCTCATTTTCTTCTGAAAGATGACTTTTGAAATTAATCTTTCATATGAGATCTGGTTGAGGCTAGATTTTTTTCCTAAATACTATTTCCAGAAAATGATATCACTTAAAACAAAAAGAACAAGAGAATATACACAGATGATACAGGATAATATATCATTTGGTTTATTAAAAGAAATACTGATTATATCCTAACTTGCTTGCTCTTTCCAAGTATCATTTCAAAGTAGAGAAATTTCATTCTTAGCTTCTACAGTACTTTACCAAGCTCCAGACTTTATCTTGGATATAAAAGCCTTAAATAAATTTAATCTTATTTTACTATGTTTCTTGAATTCTAAGATTAGTCTATAAATGATTTATTTCTTCTAGATAACTAGTTCATGCCACTAAGGTTTGCCTGTCTTTATAAGAAATATGCATCTTAAAATATTATTTATCTGTGTTTAAGGAAATGATGAGTGTTTTATTTTATATAATGTTCTAAATAAATTATATACATATTATAAAATATTTATAAAATACTAAACACAGATATTTATAAAACAAAAATATTATATTCTGAAAATTATATCCCCATGGCCATTACTGAACAGTTAAACAAGATAAAATTTAAACTTAAAAATAATGTTCTCATTCTAGTATATTTTATAACTTCAATTAAAGATGATTATTTTCCTATAAAAGTTACAGGAAATTGCCAAATTAAAACAGTCAGATAACATTTTCCTAACTCTGAATTTTAACTAAGTGCTTGAAGTTATATGGAAAGTGTTTATTCAGTAACAATGGATAAATTTCAGTAAAAACTGTAAGCCTTTTCCCTTAGGCATTTTAAATTGTCCTATTTACATAACCCTCACCTTTGTCTCTGTGATAGCATTAAAAAATTGGAGCACATAACCATAGCTAAATACACCAATTCAGCAAAAATTTGGAGAACAAGGTGAAAAGTTTTTCAAATCTTGTTCACATAAGTTGCCCTGATTTAAACACTCTAGTGTTTCTTTAAAAGATCCCACCTGCAAGGTCATCTTTACTCATCTTGACTTGGACTTGACCTAAGCAAATACCTTTAACCTGAGGGTGTTTGTCCAATTAATTATAAGAAGCTGCCTACTTTTTTAGTTTGAAAATTGTCAAAGGAGACTGATAACAAATGATAATACTAACCACAAAGTGTATAACGAAAAGCTAGAAGATAAGATTTTCTTACTCACTTTGGGAAATTTATTAATTCCTAAGTATCTAAAAGGAGTAGGAATGCATGCAAAAGAGTATGTGATTTTATGTTCAGAAGATTTTTTGTTTGTTTGTTTGTTTGTTTTTTTGGTTTGGTTTCGTTTGGTTTTGGGGTCACTTCAGCAGTACTCAAGGGGTACTCCTGGCTCTACGTTCAGAAATTGTTCCTGGCAGGCTCTGGGGACCATATGGGATTCGAACCACGGTCCTTCTGCATGCAAGGCAAACGCCTTACCTCCATGCTATCTCTCCGGCCCCATCTTCAGAAGTTTTGAGTTCCTTTGAAATCCCCAAATTTTGAGTAAAACTTCCACAATTCCTAACTTCCTGTAATAATGTTGATTATGGCCTAGTCCATACAATAATGTAAAAAGGACAATGTGGAGTTGAACTCTTAACATTTAGCACCAGAGATTGAGAGGAATTATATTCAGTGTCTAGAGATAACCTCTGATGGTCTAGCAGTGATGGCTAACGTTTTTGAGCCCGAGTGCTCAAACTGCCGCACAAAACCAAAGAATGCCCGGTCCTCCCAATGGCCAGCCCGGCCCTATTGCCAGGTGAGCTGCAAAGCAGACACCGGCACACTCGCCTCCCACCACACTGCATATCTTAAATGTAGACCTTCCCTCATGCCTGCTGCAAGGCCTTCATGTGCCATAGCTTCCCCATCGCTGGATAAGAGGAGCTGGATATAAGTTCTATTTCCATTCCCACTTTCATGTTCCTCCTACTCGCTATAGGCAGACTTTGTGGGTCCAAAAACATTATAGCATCTCAAAGATATTCAACACCCCTTATTTTTACCAAGCCAGGATTCCCACTATCTGGTTGACTAAAATATTAGACCCCATCCTTTCTGATCTTTCTGTTTGACTTAGATCTTAGGTATCCATCCTTTCTGGCTTCCAATTTCCTTGATTTTTACTTGTCTTTATTTAAAAATACTTTCTTTCCCCATCCATTAGGCCTGAGATGGAAATCTCCTGTTCCTTTTCTAACTTGTGTAGTTTCTCCTCAACAGAAGTGGCTAGTTGAGTAAGGAAATGACCTAGAAGTTTCTTTTATTTTCAAAAATGCCCAGACCAGTGAGTATAGTCCTATAATACTTACATCTGTTTTCTTAGAAATAAAGTTGTATTTTCATAATCTCCCAGAGACATTTCCTTGAGTAAATTACAATTACCTTTTTAACAGCTTTGTTTATGACCTCAAGAAAAAGGCAATGAATAACCTCTTGGTCTTTCACTCCTCATTAGTATCCTAGGTGGCCAAACAAATATCTGTTCCTTGTCCTTCATCTGCTTTATGATTAGTCCTGTCTAGTCTGCTATTGTCATCATTGATAAAGAAAGAACCTAGGTCAAATTGTCATTGTATTTCTTTAAGTTAAATTTAATAAAAGATTCTCAAGCTAACCTTTGTATTATCTGTATATAACCCATAGAGTTCCCACAGTGTAATTATCTATCACAATGAGAGGGACCTGCATACAAATTATATTTCCAACATTTCAATGAAACTCTTAAGGGACATACTAAGGATCTGTGGTCATCCCTTTTCTGGCTCCCATCCTATACCCCTATATAAGCCCAATGACAAAAATATATAAAATCTGGTAGGAGTGACATCCTGGTTTTCTTAATTGATGTCTCCAGGTTTCTGGAGCCCACAGGAAACAGGAGGAGACACAATTGCCTATTAAAGAGGTTTTGGTCATCTGAATGAGACTATATTAGCATTTTCCACAATGCTACTAGTGTCTTTTTTTTCTTAAGTGACGTGTACCAAAGGTAGGGGTCAGAGAAACATACTTTGAGCTCCTGGCTTTTCTTTATTGGCTAATCCAATACAATACAATGTCAGCAAAGTCCAGCCCATTTAGTGTTGAAAAATGTGAAAGGGAGGAGAATTTAGGGAAAACTTTTGGGTAGGTCCAGGAACTTTATGTTCTGCAGTTTTGGTCTAGCACCAGTATTATGCTTGCTACAAAATGGCAATCTCAAGGCAAAGCAGGCTGGACTTATAATTCTGAGTTAGTAAAATAGTCCTTTAGAAAGCCAAACACCAAAGAATCACAGTAAACCCAATTATCCTAGGCACTTGAACCATCTTGGGAGAAAAAATAATGTGAACAAAAGGAAAGAGACATACAGGCAGGTGGGCCGACACAGTCATACAATTATTCCTTGGAGACACAAAGCAGAATTTCAGTGCCTGAAGTTTGGCATAGAAATCAGGGCTGTGAAGGACTTGACAGGAACAGGGAGCAGCTATAACAGCAGGTTGGCTGAGTCTCTAAATTTAGTGCTCTGGCAGCTGGTAACTCTAGCTCCACATGTCATAGTGCTAATTTGGTATCAGGATGATTCTCCTAGTTCATAGGTTATTGATATAGATGTTAGAAGAATAAGGAGAGGAAAGTGATCCCTCAAAGATAGATCTTCCAGGTGACTCAAAGTTTATTGCTAATCACCTTATTCCTCCTTGTCTCACTAACACATAGAAAGGGAAGAAAAACTCTGTTGGAGAACACTTATCCCACTTATGAAGATGAGATGTGGGAGAATTTTAAGATTCTCAAGAATTCCATGAGAATTTCCCTGTTATTTGCCTTCACACAGTTGGTCTTGAAAGTTTCCTTCAAACTATCTACACTTAGGGATTACGTTGCTTGGATATAGTGGTGGGGAAGAGCTTTGAAATTTTGATGGGTTTCTTCTGCGTTCTTATTACAACCTTTTTGTTTTGCTTGGTAGTTGAGTTTCTCTTTCACTGAAAGAATTTAACCTTCTCTGGGACCTTCTCTGCATTGTAATTGGATTCCAGGCATTCCTGTTTTAAAACTGATGCCAGAGTGACTTATTTAATCCACATCTCTGGGTACCTAGTGTTTGTAAGCCTGTTTGCTTGCCTGAAAAATTATGTAACTGGGCTACAGTTTTTGTATGTGTCGATGCCAAGGATTGAATCCAGGGTCTCACACATGCAAAGCAAATGCTTTAATACTGAGCCACATCTCTAACTCATAGCTTGACACTGAATGTTGCTTTTATTTTTCCAAGCCAAGGGGTACATGAATTACCACAAGTGGACCAGTTAGTACCATTCTTAAAAATGGAAAATAAGTTATTTCTAGGAGGCAGTAAAGAAAGTTTATTAGAAATTACACTGACCAGGATTTACACAGTGTCCAGGGGTCTCAAACTCAATTAATCTGGGGGTTGCAGGAGGCAAAGTCGGGGTGATCCTTGAGTGCAAAGTCAGTAGTAAGCCTTGAACATTGGGGGGTGTGACCCAAACAACTAAAACAAAACAAAACAATAAAAGATTCCTCTAGGGCAGGGCCACAAAATATTGTACAGAGGGTTGCAAACGGCCCGCGGGCTGCGAGTTTGAGACCCCTGGCACTGTAAACCATGCCAGGAAGAGAAGGGAGAAGGTCAGCCTAGTACACAGTTTAAGGGATATTTAACTTGCCTTTTGGGGAATACTTTTTGGTATATTTAGGTCACAACTGGTGATTCGGTGGTTTTTTTTTTTCCTGGTGGTTTCGAAAGCTCTCATGCAATTTTCTGTGATTTGACCTGAGGTTCTACCATATATAAGGCAAGTTCCTTATCTTTGTACTATCTCTCCAACTATTTGGGGAAGTAGTTTTATTTTAACAATATCATGTATTTAGAGTTTTATTTTTTAGTACTTTGCCACTGAAAGTTAAGTTACTGGAATGGAGAACTTGTGCTAAATTCCTGTCAGTATACCTGAAAGAGTTGGGTTGTTATAATTGCTTCACTTTTGTATAAAACAGAAAGTGTTCACAAGATCTAAGTCAAACCACTAAGTAAGTTGTGGACTTACCACCTCAATACAAGTTAGGGTTCAAAACTTCTGTTTCATGTTTCTTACCCTGAAGATAAAGATGGGAAGGGAGAAGAGACCTTCCAGAAATTTAAAAGTTACTTTCCCTCCCAGCTTCCAAGTGAAGGGACACCCACTCAGCCCCACATCTTGTCCCTGGCAAGAAACTACAACCAACACCCCTGCTGATTCATGCTCTGTGGCCCTCCTTCTCACCCCTCCCAAATGAAGACTGTTGTTTGATACCGGACTCAGCTCCAGAAGAATCTCCAATGCAAGAATAAGGTATATTGAACAAGACGTAGGTAAAACACTCCATGACATTGAAACCAAAGGCATCTTTAAGGCAGAAAAAGCACAAGTGAAACAGAAATAAACTGATGGAACTTTATAAAGCTGCAAAGCTTCTGCTCCTCAAAGGAAATAGTACCTAGGACACAAAAGCAACCCACAGAATGGCAGAAACTATTTACCCAATACCCATCAGACAAGGGGCTAATATTTAAGATGTGACAAGTTACTGACAGAGCTTAACATGAAGAAAAACATCTAATTCCATTAAAAAAATGGGGAGAAAAAATGAAAAATTTCTCAAAGAAGAAATACAAATGGCCAAAAGGCACATGAAAAAAATGTTTCACATCACTAATTATCAGGGAGATGGAAATCAAAACAACAATGAGGTACCATCTCATGCCAGAGACTGGCACAATTTCAAAGAACAGGAACAATGAGTGCTTGCGGGGATATGGGGAGAAAGGAATTCTCATTCACTGCTGGTGGGAATGCAGTCTACTCCAGTCTTTTTGGAAAACAATATAGAAATTTCTGAAAAAAACTGGAAATTGAGCTCTCATATGATCCAGCTATACCACTTCTAGGGATATACCCTAGGAACACAAAAATGCAATACAAAAATTCCTTTCTCACACCTACATTCATCGCAGCACTATTTCAAATAACCAAACTATGGAAATAACCAAGATGCCCTTCAACAGATGAATGGCTAAAGAAACTGTGGTATATATACACAATAGAATTTTATGCAGCCATCAGGAGAGATGGAGTCATGAAATTTTTCTACACATGGATGGACATGGAAACTATAATGCTAAGTGAAATAAGTCAAAGAGACTTATGGGTTTTAAGAATAATTAAAGACATTAATGTAATGTAGACATGAGTGCCAGAAGTACTCACTATACGAAGCTCACCTCAAAGAGGGGTAAATGCAGTTAGAACACTAACAACTACCATGACAACATTAATGAGTGAGAGGAGTAGAATGCCTGTCAGAAATACAGGCTGTAGATGTGCACGAAGGGAGATGGTGTGTATTGATGATGGGAATGTTGCACTGGCGAAGGAGGGTGTTCTTCTTGTCACTGAAACCCAACTACAGTCATGTTTGTAATCACAGTGTTTAAATAAAGGTAAATAAAAAGATACAAAAACATCAGAGGGAGAAAGATAAGCACAGAATAGTCTTACTCATTTATGGGATTTAAGTAATAATAATAGACATTATTGTAATAATACCTAGAGAAAATAAAGATAAGAAGAACTGGACATGATATGAAGCTTACTAAAAAGTGTGGTGAATGCCATTAGAGAAATAACTACACTAACAACTTCAATGACAAGAGATATGACAACAATTACCATGATAGAGAGAAATAAAATGCCTCTCTCAAAGACAGGCAGGGGATTGGGAGAAGGGAAATGAGGGATAGAGGTGGCTGAAAAGTGCACTGGTAAAGGGATTTGTGTATTGTTTGGCTGAAACCCAATTACGAACATGTTTGTAACGATGGTGCTTAAATAAAGAAATAATTTTAAAAAACTAGGATTTTGCTTCCAGACCTGCATCTGATTATGTATTTCAACAATGCCCATAGGTGGCACTATCTGTAGTGGCTAGAATGATACTTAACTTCTAGAGCTATACAATTAAAATAAAACACACAGTAAATAAGATACTCTTCTAATTTTGTATGAAAAAGATTCAGAAGTTTAGAAGTGATGTGAGATTCCTCAGTCACAGAGCTAATAAAATTCCAGGTAAGAACTCACACACACACACACACACACACACACACACACACACACACACACACACACACACACCACCACCACCACCACCACCACCACCACCACCACCACCACCACCAAGTTGCCCTCCATTTCCCTTCCTTTCAACAATGTCAACATCTCTTATCTATTAAATATGGGTGTACATTCCTAGCTTCGGAAGTGTGGTCTTTTTCTTCTTAAAGCTTAAGTTCTTTCCTTTATCTCTAACATTTACCACAACAAATACTATGAGAAGAAATAAACTTGAATTTTTATAAGCATAGATTATTCATAAAGTAGTATATTCTGTTACACAGAAATTGTGATGAAACTCTATCTAAGAATGACTTTACTTAGGTTCCAGAGATGCTTATTTAAAAATATTAATGTTCTAGGATACCCAGTTGAAAATCAATTTTAAGTAAAGTATATCTTAGCATGGTTTGATATTTGTAACCTTATTTTAAGAAATGTATCTATTATTTAAAATTGAAATTAAACTTAGAGTACTATATTCTACCTAACATACTTAATTTTATTTTTTTAATAATATCTTTATTTAAGCACCATGATTATAAACATGATTCTAGTTGGATTACAGTCAAACAAAGAACACCCCTTCACCCAGTGCAGCATTCCCATCACTAATGCCCCATCTCCTTCTCCCTCATCCCCTGCCTGTATTTGAGACAGGCATCCTACTTAACTCACTCATTACCATTGACATGATAGTTGTTAGTGTAGTTATTTCTCTAACTGCACTCACCACTCTTTGTCATGAACTTCGTATATTGAGCTGGTCCTTCCAGCCCTCATCTCTATCATCTCTGGGAATTATTACAATAATGTATTTTATTTTTCTTAAAATGTATAGATGAGTGAGACTAGTAGCAGGATTAAAAGTTGAATGACTATTTAGATAGTCATTTATTATCCACTTATAATATCTTATGTTTGCTTTCAGAAATCTAATCATCTAAAATCTGATTAAATGATAATCACATACTTATAAAAAATTCTATAATATCTAAATCTTATCATTTAGTTACCATTATCCAGAGGGATGTGACTAGGGATAGAGATAAAAATAAATATTCATCTAGTATGACCAGTTCCATTTTGGGGAGAAATTTTAATACCAAGATGTTCCTTTACCCTCAAGTGACAAATAACAATAACTTCTCTTCCTCTTTGACAATTGGTTTCATTATACTTAGAATTCATTATTTAGAATAAAATTTTATGATGATTATTACTTTATAAATCTTGATTTTTACTTTATTTCTTAATAAATATTTTCTTTAGCTGAATCAACATGAGGTAACAAAGTTGTTCATGATTGAGTTTTAGTTATGTACAACAACTTTCACCAATTCACATTTTCTTCCATCAATGATCCTAGTTTCCCTTCTGCCCTTTCTACACCCCCACCCAACTGCCTCGGGAGCAGATTATTCTTCTCTCTCTCTCTTTCTCTTACTTTTTTCACCTTTTAGACACTTTATGTGTAATTTTGTTACTGAGTGACATCATTCATATCACTTTACCTCCTTTCAGTACCCTCTTTTTGTCCAGAATGATTTCTCCCAACTATCATTGTCATACTTGTCCTTTCTCTGGCCTAACTGCATTCATATTTGTGGAAAGTTTTCTACCATACCTGGTCCTTCAGGCCCTTTTCTTTAATTATCTTTGGATATTATTACCAAATTAACTTTCTTTTTATATCCGAAAAATAAATATGGTCATTTTGTTTATTCCTCTCCCTAGGACTAATTTCACTCAGCATAATACTCTCAATATCCATATGTGTGTGAGAAAATTTCATGACTTCATTTTTCTAACAGATGAATAGTATTCCATTGTGTAGATATAACCACAGTTTCTTTGGCCACTCATTGGTCTTCGTTCTTGAGAAGTTGGGCTGTTTCCAGATTCTGACTATTTGAATAGTGCTGCAATGTACATACAAATGCAGAGAGAGTTTCTACATGGTGTTTTTGGGTCCCTACTCTATACTCCTGTGAGTAGTATTGATAAGTCAAATGGAGGCACAATTTCTAGAGTGTTTTCTTAGGAATATTCATATTACATAAAACCCAATTTAAAATGCAGAAGTAATTATATAGTTTCATAAAAATTGCTCTATAACCCAGATTTAATATTATATGCTATTTAATTAAAAGAAAACCACTTAGTCCAAACATCACTGCTTGCTTTTACTGTGTTTCCTAAAGAAGCAGAACATGAGATGAATTTGAGTTACAAGTGATATCTTTAAGAAACAACCCTGGGGAGCAACCAGATTCAGAGTGAATCCTCTTGTTTAGTTTGTGGCTCAGTTTTATAGTGCATGCCTTGCATAGATAAATCCTAGATTACTTCTCAGAACTACCCTCCCTCAAATATTAGTGTTAACTATGGATAATAAACACAAAACTGTGAAAAAGGTATGGTGTTAGTTTAGAATAAGATATTCAGAGAGTAGAATTATAGTGGGATGGGTAAATACTGCCAATGTTTTTTTTGTTTTTTTTTTTTGTTTTTTTTTTTTTTTAAGATTAGTAGAAGCCTTCTACTAGAAAGTAATATATAATAATATAAATAATAGGGATTAATTCTCTAGTTTTTTATGCCTTTCCTAGTTTCTAAGCATGAGGTTGATAACTGTGGTATAATGTGAGGCCCTCAGGCAAAATGGTAACACTTGAATAGCAGGTCAAGTGTCAGAAGCAGGGCCAAAGGAAATATAAACAGATGCTAACACAGCTTGCTTACTGCTCACTTGTTTGAGCTCTCTCTGGCTCTCTCTGGCGCTCTCTCTCTCTCTCTCTCTCTCTCTCTCTCTGGTGCTCTCTCTCTCTCTCTCTCTCTCTCTCTCTCTCTCTCTCTCTCTCCCCTCATTGTCAGTGAATTCTTGCTCTTTAAAAGTAAATTAAGGGCATTTTTGTATTAAATCTTGGAGAAAGCTGCTATATACCAAAACATTGGGAAAAAATGTTTTTTTTTCTGTATGAAAAGCTTTTTTGATATTTTAGAAAGCAGATGGTATTTTTCAATTATTTGTACACCATTTAGTAAGAGTGTTTAAGCTCTAAATGACATTTATTCCTCAAATATCAGCAGGTTCAGAAACAAATTTTCAATGCTGAAAGTCAATGAAATAGATATTACTGTCAGGTATTGTCAATTTCCCACGTGGGTGTTAAAGGAGTAAAGGCTTTATAGAAAGCTGTACATCTTACATACATCCCATGGGAGAAATATGTCTTTTCCACTCAACAACAGAATTTTCAGGCATATAACAGAAAGGTACTGAGTTATTTTCTCCCCACTGATGAAAGAATAGTGCCTCTGTTGTTTTTTTATTATTATTCACAACCATCTTCTCCTTAGACTAGGGACTACAAAGCATATTATTTATAAAGCACTGAAAAAGATGAAGTAATCATCTCTCAAGTTAACTACTACACAATGTTTATTATATTTTATTATATTAGTGTGTGGGTGTTTTTGTTTGCTTATTTGCTTGTTTTTTTTTTGTTTTGTTTTTGTTTTTGGGCCACATCCGGTGGTGCTCAGGGGTTACTCCTGGCTGTCTGCTCAGAAATAGCTCCTGGCAGGCACGGGGGACCATATGGGACACCGGGATTCGAACCAACCACCTTTGGTCCTGGATCGGCTGCTTGCAAGGCAAACACCGCTGTGCTATCTCTCCGGGCCCGCTTGTTTTGTTTTTATTTGTGAGTGTGTACCCCTGAAATTGCTCTGGATTTACTCCCTATTCTGTGTTTTTGGATCACATGTAATAGATTTTGGGGATAATAATGTTATATAGGGGATAGAACCTTGATTGGCTGAAAGCAAGTCAAATGAGTTACTTTCTATACTACCTCTGTGGCCCTTGAACCACTTAAATTTTTTGTCCCCTCCACCACTTAATTATTTTGAAGTCCTGTATCAGTGAGTGTCTATTCTCAGCAGGCAAAATAAATTCTAAAAGGCCTTTGCTTTTAAGACAAAATATTAAAAGTAGAATTGAGTTTTAGTTTTACTGGATTTCTTCTAGAGACAGAACACACTCCCAAATAGCAAGAGTGGCAATGACAAGATCCTTTCTTAGAAACTGTTTTCTATGAAATGTGTATTTATATTATTGTCCTTGCTTTGAACTAGTAGGATTTATTCAGTGTGATTTGTAGGTCATTTTATTGGAATGCTTAAAAATATCTAAAATGTATTTTCATATAAAAATGAATGGCAACTTCTTTCTTTTTCTTTTTTCTTTTTTTTTTTTTTACCATATATGTGTAAGAAAAATTTCAACATAGAACAATAATTTTTGACATTGGGTTGACCTATATTTCAGTTCTTTTGCATTCTATTAGTTCATAGGTGAAGAGGTATTTGTGTCTGAAGTCAATTGAATTAGCACTTTCAAGCAATGGGGGTCAATCACATAGAGAAACAGATATAGGGGCCAGGGAAGTGGTGCAGCAGTAGGGTGTTTGCCTTGCACACAGCTGACCTAGAAAGTACCTTGATTCAATCCCTAGCATTCTATATGTTCCCCCCAGCCAGGAGCATTTTCTGAGTGCATAGCCAGGAGTAACCCCTGAGCATCACCTGTGTTCCAAAAACCAAAATAAATAAATAAATAATAAACCAGATATATAAGAAGACAAGCATAAGAACTGCCCAACTTTTAAAGGTACTGGGAAAACCCAAATTAGGGAAAGTACACCTGGCTGTGCTCAGGGTCTACTTTCCTGGCTCTGTGTTCAGGGATCATTCTTGGTGGTTCTCAATGTGCTATATTCGGTGCTAGGAATAGAACAGTATAATGAGCAAGTCCCTTACCCCCTATACTGCCTCTTTAGCCTAGTATTTTCTATTTTTAAAGTGGATAAATGTACATCTACAAATTTGAAAACACAGCTGCAGTTTCTTCTCTACAGCCATATAATAAGAAAATGAATTAAGAACTGCTACTCATCTATTAATAATTCATTTTCAAGTCTTCACCTGACACTATAGGAAGAAGAGATGTCATCAGCTAGCTTCTACAGAATTAAGAGTAGGAAATAGAATTGCAGGAGATGGAGAGAGGGTCCTAGAAGCAAATCCTCTCCACATGACTGAAGCTGGTTCTTTAGACTGTTTCCAGAACAGTTGTATATATTCACCACTCTCCTCACTTACTCTGCCAGATGAACTGAGCTGTCTCAATTAGTGCAATTAGACCAATTAGACCAACAGAAGGATCATTGAGCTCAACACAAATGATATGTCTACTAAATTATGAGTGGATTAAATATTCCTCTCATGTCACTGAATCTGTGGTAGTTTTTATACAGACAAGTATTCATTTGTTTGTGGCACACCTTTATTTACATAGAACCTCATGTCAAAATATCTTTCTTTGTCTTCACAGCCCAACTTCTGAGAACATTGTTATTCAAAATCAACCTCCTTAAGATTGCTTACCTTGATCATCCAAATAATTTCTTCATTTACTAAACACATACAGCAAAAATAAAATGTAACTTTTTGGTAATTTACCCATCAATCAAAAGCATATTACCTACCATCTAGACCCTTAAGGTTTTCAGAAAAAAAGGTAAAACTGCAACAGGGCTAATATATTTCACATAGTTCAGTATGTGTGAAAATGCATCAAGAATATGGATTTCTTAATAGTCTTTTGTTCTTTAAGTTAGTAGAAGTCAGGAAAGAAGAAGAAAAAAACACTGACAGATTTAATTTCTAGCTCCTTTCTTTTGGGCATACACCTGTGTTTACAACTTTGTATGACTGTATTATCTTTGTTGTTTCCAACAACAAATAGATGCTCTGAGTGGTGGATACTTTTGCTCTTTTTACAGTCATGGCCTAGTATATAAGTACTATTGTTCTGCAAAATTCAGCTGTAGAAGTCAGGGTGATTTCCAACAGAAGATAGCAAGGGCAGATTTCAATGGCATGAGCATGTTTTGCATTCAAGTTGCCTAGATCTGATGTCTGGCACTTCATGGTCTAATGAATAACCCTAAGCACAGAGACAGTTGAAGGCCCTGAGCATTGATAGGTGTGGTCCTAAAACAGCAACGAAAACACAAAAACACACACACAATAACAACAACGAAAGAACACAGTAGAACACAACAGAACCCAGCACCACAAAGTAAGTAACTACAGAACATCTTCAATATATTTGTGTCACCATGTTTCACTGCAATAGGATCCATCTAGACTTTCTTGTTTTTCTTTATTTTCTTCTTCATTACAATACACTTGGGGAAGTAGAATGAAATTCTAGCCCTCTGTAGTCAATAATCTTAGATGAAAGGATTTCCTTTCAAATAATGAGTCTTCTAATCTTTGAACTTCAAGAAGGTCAGGTTTTGTGGATATCACATTTCTGGTAGATGAGCCTTTAATATAGTGATAGTTTAAAACCTTACTCTTTGGTGAAGGAAAACTGGCAGCTAGCATGGAGACTTGAGACTCAAAATGAGAGCTTAGCAACAAAATATAACCATGAAAAAGGAAGTTAATTTATACATTGTATGTGAAGTATGATACAAAATTTAGAAACATTCACAAAGTTGACCTAGCATAAGTTTTGAAAATGAAGATAGAATTTATTTGAAGATGTTAATTCAGATGATGAAATGGATACCTTTTAACATAATAACTTGGGGAACTCTTTTCATATTTTCTCAATTTCAAGTTCAAAGGTTCAAAGTCTAGGCTTCATTATCATATAGTTTGAAACAAAAGTGATTGGTGTTAGTCAAAAGCTGCTTTGCTCTAAGTTTTTAAATATTTTTGTATGGATTCTTTATCTGTAAACAGCCAATGGATACTATAACATAAGAATTCTTTGACATATTTTCTAATAAATAAAAGTATTAGAAAATGTTAATTTATGTTATGTAACAACTTCTCTTGATTTTATAATTTATAGGAAAATTATATCATATGTGTTAATTTAGGAATCCGTATGCTGTTTCTTTGGCAAACATTTACTTGGAAGTTACTTATTATAGAAGTGCTACTCAGAAAAAAAAAAAAAAGGAAGTGCTACTCAGAAAAATGGCAGAATATTTAGTGAGGACATAGAAATTTTAGACAACTTCTCAGTTTGTCTTGACCTTAAGAAAAGCTCCTTAATTTACTGTATCAAGACAAGTGAAATGTGATATTAGACTTAGCATCAAGTAGTTAAGCCTCATTAAGACTTAGCTCCATTTAAAACTCATCTTGGCATATGTGAACACCCAATCTTTCTGGTTCAGGATGTCGAATCAAAATAGTTTTAAGAGATTAAAGATATTTCTTCAATTAGAAACACGGATTTGTCTTTATTAGAAGCAGAGCACACATGGTGTGGACAAAGTAAGTTCCAAAATTGCTTTAGAAACATACTAATTTATTTGAATCATATATAGCTTTTTAATCATATACTTGTCATGTTTTAGAGATTTGATGAAAGATACTAATTGATTTAGTATTGATTTACTAATTTAGTATTGATTTACTAACTGATTTTACTTTCAAATAAAAATACAGCATTGCTCACTGTGAAATCTTCCATTTCAATTTTGCTGTCAAATGAAATCACTCAAATGGATGGATGTATTTTTGAATTGTTGGACCTTCTATGTTAATTTTGGAACAATTCTGATTCACACATAATAGAATCAGTTTTATTTCCAGTTATTCCTTTCATTCTAATTGATTTTGAATTCAAAGCACACAAAGACACTTGGGTACCAAATGATGCGGAGTACAACATTGTAGTTTAGAGTTTCTATTACACCTCAGAGAATCAGAAGGAAAAGAATCAAGGACTTCTTCCCATTCAAGGCCTTGCATTGGCAATATATGGGATGTCCAATGAACTTGCTCAATTTGGTCGATAATAAAAATCATTATAAAATAAGCCACCATGTACAATATTCTTACCTCATGCTCAACACTTTGCTAAGGTTTATTTAGACAAAAAATTAATAATTTACATAACCCTAAATGCTGTGAATTGTTCTCATTTAATTTCTAAATTAAATTTTATTGATATACAAAATATAAAATACCAGCTCTTTTTCTTTTCTTGTTTTTTTTTTTTTTGAGGTAAGACAAATTCTGGAACATAATCTATTATATTCCAGTTTCTCTTGTGATCATTCTGAGACTGAGATTCTACCTGAACATTCTACCTCTTTACTAGATTCTTTGTATTTTTTTACTGATTTCACTCATGTGTAAGCTTGTCTGTCCCAAGAGAAATACCTTAAAAAAATTGCTTGCACATGAATTCACATGTCAGAGGTAGATGATTGGGCATAAAAGCCAAAATAAGTTATTACATAAAACTAAGTAGAGATTTATAAACACATTTTGCTCCATGTCACTTCAAATTTAATATGGGTACCCCCATACTAATTGGAGAACTCAGAACTGGATCACTCTTAAAATCATGGGGCCAAAGAGATAGCACAGTGGTAGGGAGTTTGCCTTGCAAATGGCTGACCTATGACTGACCTTGTTTTGAATCCTGGCATTCCATATGATTCTCTAAGCCTGCCAGGAATGATTTCTCAGCACAGAGCCAGGAGTAACCCCTGAACACTGCCTGGTGTGCCCACCAAAAATAAAACAAAATCAAACCAAAAAACCCCTGAAACCATGTTCTTAAGTCTAACTTAGTCTCTCCTAACAGACTTAAAGAATCCCCAATGTACACTTTAGCAGCTCTGACCATGATAATGCCCATATCCCCTTATTGACTGGTGCTCAAGAATAGCAGCTCCACACTATGAGATATTAATGACATTCGTGTTCTCAGGGCATCTTTTTGGAGACTGTTATATCTGGGAATAGTGAACTAAAAAGTGGACGGTCCTCCTCTGTTAATTTATAAAGCCTGAGAAGTTTCATCTTTTAAATTTTGTTTTGAATTTTCTTTTAGGGAAATGCTTCATATTTCAGATCACACTGGCAGAAAGATATGTATATAGATTAAATGTCAGTGTTGAAGAACTATTAGGGATTATTTGAGAAATTCAGACTCTGTTAGACTCTATGGAGGTTATTGGGACACTTGTTCTCTTGTCTCAGACTAGACTTTGGCATAAAACTTTGGCATTCTGTTTCTGCTTTCAGTCCACCATAGTTTCTGTTCTGTAAATATATATTCCAGTTGAAGATTCAGATTTAAACAAAACCCAGAACTAACTGCTGTATTAGAGCAATTAATTTTTCTTGCCAATACCTCTCCCAATGTTTTGCTTAGTTGTTCTAGAAGCAACCTGCCATTTAATCTAAGCACCTGAGAACTGACTTAACCTTATTGAGCTGCATACATGTTACTTAGATGTGAATTCAGTAAGATTCAATCATTATACAAATATTAACATTGTTATTTGAAACTAACTCAGCTTTAACTTAAATATACAATACAAGTACAAAACTATAAAATATATCCACTTAACTATAGTTGCTTGAAAAGAAAACTTGAGGAAAGAATTAAATGTTATAAAACTTTATTTGGGGGGTTAAGCTAGATAATGAAAGGATATAAAACAATTAGAAAGAATGTTGTCTTGTCACAGCTTCATAGTGACCTTTGAATATTCACAGTATATTGCCCGAGAAGGGCATTAGCTTCATCCTTTACAATGTCTCTGGATAGCCTTTATATAAATTCTGTTCATTAAATATTCCAGAACAAGGACTATATCATGAAATAGATATTAAAATATATCAATTTTTCTGCTCCTTAGATCCAGTCTTACACTTTTCAAAGGTGACTTGTAGGGATTGACTCCTCTATACTCTGGATTTGGAGGTTTTCAGAATACCAAATCCCAGGTCTCACAGTGTGGTATCTATGATAGTCCAGAAGTCATGGAGCAGCTCCGAAGTTCAGCTGTGTGAAAAGCCTAACATTCTTCTGGAAAGTAACTTCTGGTCAGGCCACTGATGCCAATTCAAGCAGAGCTGATCACTTAAAACTAAGATAGAAAAAATATCTGAGAATCTAGGAGCTGCACTAAGGGAATCTAAACAGATATATAAACTGTGTGATATGAGGCTTATATAATTAGCAACTAGGATTTTTATTATGTTTAAATTGCTTAATATCAGAACATATTTTTAAAACATCAATTAAAATATTGAGAGATGTTAGCCAATATTTCTTTAGCAATGAAGCATAGCTTCCAGGAGATTTATATTATTTTTATTTTTAAATACTTTGCTTATTACCATTTAAATACTAGTGTTATAATAATGTTAACATTTATGGAATTTATGTAGAAAAAGACTGTTCCACCAATTATCAAGTGTCTTGAAGATCTGCTGGTGGTGACATTTGGCTTTGTCTTCATTGTAAATTGTACAGAGATTCTTCCAAAAATTAAGAAAAGTGACTCCATATAATATAGTGATTTCCCTGTTTGGTATCTACCACCAAACATAAAAATTAATTCAAAAAGATGTATTCACAAAATGTCTATGTTTATTTCAGCTTTAGTTCAATAACAAGAGTATTAAAATAACAAATATATTTTATTTGGCTCTTTGTTTTGCTTCTGAAACTGACTGTATTAAACCATTATAGAAACAATTTTATTAAAATTTCTGGAAAACTTCCTGGAAATGGGTCCTTTACTATACTCTACTTTTACTACACCCTCTGCAGCTACAATTTTGCAGCAATATTTATTAAGAAATTATTCTAGGGAGTGGAGGAAAAATTATTTGATAATGATTCTAAGAGACATGCATGACAATGCATACTAAAATAGATTAAGTAAGCCAGGAAGCAAAGACTAATTTATTATTATTTCCTCTTATATTAGGTTTGTAGGCCATATGTCTTACTTGAACTAATAAAATGAAATATATATGATTGCATAATACCCCAAGACTTACAAAGTAATGTATAGTCCCCCACTCCTTTGTGTGTATATTTGTGTGTGTGCATATGCATGCATGTTCCTGTATGCCCTGATCTCTCTAATATCCTTAGTGCAAAAGATTTTTCCTGAATTTGTGGGGTTTTGAGAATTGTATGAAAGTTTACATGTAAAACTCAGAAACATAAAAACTGAGGATTTATTAGACAATTTAAGTATATGGGTTCAAGCCCTTCTCAGTGCTGAGATCTTTTCTTTTACCTGTGCACAATGTTCCTCATCCTGTCCCTGCATATTGCTCGTGTTTGATGTTCTAAGTCCTGTTTCTCATTGTCTGTTAAATCCAGTGTACAGGTCTGGTCTTCTCCTTATGCTATTGTCTATCCAGTGTTCACTTTCCTACTCAGAAATTTTTCTATCCCTCTTTAGAATGGTAACCGAGTAATTCCCTGTTATCTTGGCTTTCTTTTCTCAATCTCTGACCATTTCTATATGCTCAGAGATGAGATCTCTATGATATGTACTTTCTTCTTTTTAATAAATTATATTTTGACCCATGTGAATTGGAAGTCTTTCACAGTTATATTTAAGGTACACAGTGATAGTGAATTAGGGCAATTCCCCACCACCAGTGTTGACCTCTCTTTCCCCTGTTTCCTGCATGCTTCCCATACTTCTTCATTTTTCCCCAGACAGCTATTGTAACTAGTCCCTTTTGTATATAACTTGTTATAGATCTTGATTCTGTTGTCTTTGACTTTGCATTGGGTATTTAAGCCTAATCTTTATTTATTTCCACTAAATGTTCATGTGACTGTTTGCTTCTGGTACCATCCTGCTGCACTAGTGCTCAGGCACCCACAGAATCTACCTAGAAGATTAACTTTCCAGATGATGAGATTCCAAATGATAATTGGATAATTTGATATATCTAATATATATTACAATTGGATAATTGGATATATTCCAATAAGATAATTGAAATAACTAGTTTACATGGCACTCCACTCTTCAGTTCCTATTATGTCACCCGAACCATCAAAAAAAAGTATAATGTGCTAAGTTAAATTTCTTCACAAATACAAATAGACTGCACTATCACAAACAACCCAGATTCATTTTCTCATTTTATTTTGAATTAATTGTTGATCATTATGCACTCAAAATTATTTCACTATTATTTCATGTAAAATTATGAGACCCTTATATGGTATTGTAACTCACAGTTTAACAAGCCAGGTTCTAGGCAATAGGAGACATGAAGCAGAGATGAGCCATTTTAGCTGAAACCATCCTCAATCAACTAGAATCAACTGAGAAATCATTTCATCCAAAACAACTATGTTCAGATCTTCAACTTTCTTACCAAATCCTGAGATTACTTAGCAAAATTACAAGGTTATAATTGTAAGTCACTGACATTTACGTGTGTTTTTATGACCAATAATCCAAAGCATACCAACAATCCTACATGATCAGTATGTGTTGAATTTATTTAGCATTTGATTTTAGTGAGTATGAGTGACTTTAAAGATAATGAGTCTTTAGGAAATAATTAAACATAAGAGAAACTTGTTTAACCCAAGTAGACCAGAGCCAAGGGAAACACATTGCTTCAAACTGCATGTCCTGTATTTTTGGACTGAGAGAATCTAAAGTACCATCAAGACACAACAAACAAGAAATAGTCCAGTGAATATTGAAAGCCCTCAGAAAAAAAGAAACTAGAGGAAATTAAAGGTCATAGTAAAAAAATGAAAGCATCCTCTATACTACAAGGCTTTGTTTAGTTTTTTTTTTTTTGACAATACCCATATTGACTTTAATATATGCAGAGATATCAAGGTCAAGACAATTTCCAGGAATTATAAACATTCTGTTCCAAAGCTATTTGAGGTTTCCCCAAACCCCTTCTCTATCTCCCCTCACACTTGTCTAAATTTTTTTTTATTAAAACTCTTTTGCTTGACTGGGGACAAACAAATAGCACACGAGTTAGAGATTAACTTGCTTGTGGCCAGCTTGGTTTGAATCCCACCATCTCATATGTTCCCCCTAAGACTGCTAAGAGTGACGCCTGAATGAAAGCCCTTGAGCACTTCTGGGCATGGCCCTATCCCCATTAAAAATATACTTCTTTAGGGTCACTTAAAAATTAACTGATATGGTAAAGGAGAAAAATTTGATCAAAACAATACATTAGTGGCTGGATAAAGAGTACAATGGAGGAGGCACTTTCTTTTCATGACACCAAGACCCCTGTCATTCCATAGCGCCCCCTGTGTCTGAGTGATTACAGTGTGCGGAACCAAAATAACCCTTGGGCATCGCCAAGTGTGACCCCACACTAAAAAAAAAAAAAAAGAAACTAAAAACTAATAATAAAATATTAAACACTGGGTTGAAGTTCAAGTCTTGCATTCTATGATTTCTACCAGGATCAACCCCCAGAGACAAGCTGGGAGTACCCCTGGGCAACACAAGGTGTGGCACCAAATTAAAACAGAACAAATAAATAATATTATGTTCTTTGTATAGATTTAGGAAATTGTAATAAAGTAAATATGTACACAGCATTCTGTGAGGAGAAATCATAAGAACATATGACAGGAAAATATTGATATATAATATGAAGATGATTGAGTACAAACATTACTCTAAAGTAAAAAACAAACAAACGAACAAAAACCCCCCCGAGAGATTAGAGTCAGTGGAATGATGCAAACCAACAAGGAATCTATCAAGAGAAAACTGGGCCCAAATAGGTCATTCAAGTCTGGATAGATCTTTGAAATTAAGAATTTTTAATTTCCTTCTAGGAAATATTGTATCTTTAATTTGTTTTGCTTGCTACTAGAAAAGTGTTCTCAAATGGATTGGACTAGCTTTGGTTATTGCAATGCTTCTCAAATAGTGGGGCGGGCCCCCCGGGGGTGGGGTGCTAGTCTCCTTAAAGGGGACGCTTTTGACCTCAGCAAACACTGTCATAACAAACTAAGCCCCGTGTTGTGTTTATGTCTCTGATTATCTCTGGAGCTGAGAGTTGCTGTGTCCTGCTTCAAACCCGCTTCGAAAAGCTATGCGTTACAAAACGTGCTCATTGTAGCCATTAATCCAGACATCACCTCTGATTAAAAAATCAGCTCAAATTATTTTACATATTTTTGTTTTGCAGGTTAAAGTTTTTTTTTTAATAAGGATACTATTTACAGACACGCGGGGGGGAGGAGTGCGCAAAAAATGTTCTCTTCTTCCTAGGGGTGCATGACAAAAAATAATTGAGAAGCACTGGGTTATTGGAACCATACTCAAGCTTTAATTTATAGCTAGACCCTATAAACTATATCCAGTTTTTGTTTTTGGAAGCAGAAAATATGACAAATTCTCCTTGCCATACTTAGTCAAGAAAATTTGAAAACAAAGAAAACAGAAAGAAGTAGTCAGTCATCCAGTATGGACTCTATTGAAGATCTAAGATTTATGTCTATGTTTAATAAGGGCTTCAGGGAAACAGGGATTCATTCACATTGCTGCCAATAGAACAAAATGTATGTATAAATCTACCATGCATCTATCTATAGTCTCTCATGTTTGATATCTCAATACAGAAAATAATATCTCTAGGGAAATTTTTGCCTACTTTAAAGTATCCCCAATTTCTTTTTGTTGTTGTTGTTGTTGTTTTGGGCCACACTCGGTGATACTCAGGGGTGACTCATGGCTATGTGCTCAGAAATAGCTCCTGGCTTAGGGGACCATATGGGATGCTGGGGGATAAAACTGCAGTCGTCCAAGGTCAGAATGTGCAAGGCAAATGCCCTACCACTTGATCCACTGCTCCTAAAATATTCCCAATTTCTAAAAATGATAATAAAACACACACACACACACACACACCAGAACTCAGGGAAGTGGAAAAATGTGGAAAATTATTAGGATTTGGGAGTGTTAGAAAACTCACAGTTGCTTCCATAATAGTCCAAATTAGTCTTTGCTTCCTGGCTTACTTAATCTATTTTAGTATGCATTGTCATGTATGTCTCTTAGAATCATTATCAAATAATTGCTGAGCAATTTCATATTTTATATATATGAATATATATATATATATTTTTGAGAGGACTTATGGGTACTAGGTGTATGTATGGAGCAGGACATGAAAAAAGTTCTATAAGGGCCCCAGATTTTCCTATAAGAATATTCAAGTGAGTCAGAAGAAAAATATGGATCCAGTACAGTGACTCAAATGGGAAATCAACTCATCTTTTATAATCATTCAGTAGTATCTAACTGTGATATTTAGAGTAGAAACTTTATATACATGTATATATAACTATATATGTACATATACATATATATACTTTTTGTTTGTGGGCACAGCTAGCTTTATTCAGAGCTTACTTCTGGCACTGTGCTCAGGTATCATTCCTCATAGGGCTAGGTATGAAGCCCAGGTCAAATCCATTTAAGGAAAGTGTCCTGCTTATTATATTATCTCTCCAATCCCCAAGAAACCAATATTTTACAGACCCTTAGTTTTAACTATATTCATATCCAATGCCATAAGCCAGTGATTAAAGGCAATGGTGCCTAGAGAACTTAACATTCTAATATTGGTTTCATGTCACTTGATCCTTTTTCCTTGATCCTTTTTGACGAAATACAGTCTATGATATATTTGGCATTATTAATAATTTGGGTAGCCAGACATTATTAAATAATTATTGTCAAAATGCTAACTTAATGTATTTCAGAAAATCAGCAATTAAAAAGAGATATTGAAAACGTACCCAATCACAACCAAGAACACAAAAAAATCTTATAAGGCAATAAACTGTCTGCTGTTGTCTGATCCTGTAACTGTATCACTGAGCAGCATCTCTTCACACATCTGACTTCAATCTTAGAAAAAGAAACTGTTCAACAACTTGATCTAAGGACCCTAACTTGATCCTAGGATCTATGCAAAAACCAAGATTACTAACTACAAAAGACTGACTATGACAACCGCTACTGAGCAGAACTTTTCCTAGGACCATAAAGAAGACCTTGAGGCTTAACAACTAATATGTCAGAAGCCTGTATTCGGTCTCATGACATTATGCTTGCAGTGGTCCTCAAACTATATGGCCCGTGGGCCACATATTGTATTTGTATCTGTTTTGTTTCTTCATTGCAAAATAAGATATATGCAGTGTGCATAAGAATTCGTTCATAAGTTTTGTTTTTACTATAGTCAGACCCTCCAATGGTCTGAGGGACAGTGAACTGGCCCCCTGTTTAAAAAGTTTGAGGACCCCTGCAAGGGTAAAGACACACTGTATCTCCTAGGCCAAGGGAATTTCCTTTTTAATTTTCCCAACATTTACTCTGCCTATGCACAAAAACAAAAACAAAAACAAACAAAAAACAAAAACAAAAAAAATTTGCCACATCAACCCCCATTTTCATTCTTTCTTTTTCTTTTTTATTTGTTTGGGTATTTTTTTTGGGGGGTTTGTTTTTTTATGGGTCACACCCGTTTGATGCTCAGGAGTTACTCGTGGCTAAGCGCTCAGAAATCACCCCTGGCTTGGGGAGACCATATGGAATGCCAGGGGATCTTCCTTTGCTAGTACTTGCAAGGCAGACACCTTACCTTTAGCGCCACCTTGCCGGCCCCTCTTTTACTTTTTTAATTTTTAATTCTTTTTTTTAATTATTTTAATTTTATTTAGATTTATGGCTTCTAGATAGGAGTTCCCGCCTTTTTTAAATGAAGATGCTATTTTCCTTGAACCATGAAGCCCAAAGTAATTCTTCTCCTTCTCCTTCTTCTTCTTCTTCTTCTTCTTCTTCTTCTTCTTCTTCTTCTTCTTCTTCTTCTTCTTCTTCTTCTTCTTCTTCTTCTTCTTCTTTCTTCTTCTTCTTCTTCTTCTTCTTCTTCTTCTTCTTCTTCTTCCTTCTTCTTCTTCTTCTTCTTCTTCTTCTTCTTCTTCCTTCTTCTTCTTCTTCTTCTCCTCCTCCTCTTCTTCCTTCTCCTCTTCCTCCTCCTCTTCCTTCTCTTCTTCCTCCTACTCTTCCTCCTCCTCTTCTCTTCTTCTTTTCTCTTCTTCCTTCTTCTTCTTCTCCTCCTCCTCCTTCTCCTTCACCTTCTCCTTCTTCTTCCTCTTCTTTTTTCCTCTTCTTCCTTCTTCTTCTCCTCCTCCTCCTCCTTCTCCTTCAACTTCTCCTTCTCCTTCTTCTTCCTCTTCTTCTTCTTCTCCTCTTCTCCTCCTCCTCCTCCTCCTCCTCCTCCTCCTCCTTCTTCTTCTTCTTCTTCTTCTTCTTCTTCTTCTTCTTCTTCTTCTTCTTCTTCTTCTTCTTCTTCTTCTTCCTCTTGATTTTTTATATATAAAAAACCGTCACCGGTGCAACATTCCCATCACCAATATCTCAAGTGTCCCTCTTCCCACCCCACACCAGTCTGTGCTCTAGACAGGCTTTCTACTTCCCTCATCAGTCACATTTTGTTATGATAGTTCTCAGTGTAATTATTTCTGTGACTGTACCCAACAATCTCTGTGGTGAGCTTCATGTTGGGAGCTGGGCCCTCCAGTCCTCCTGCAGTGTAATTATTTCTGTGACTGCACCCAACAATCTCTGTGGTGAGCTTCATGTTGGGAGCTGGGCCCTCCAGTCCTCCTGTATTTTGTTTCTGAGAATCATTACACAAATGTTTTTCATTTTTCTCAAAACCCAGAGATGAGTGAGACCATTGTGTTTATCTCTCTCCCTCTGACTTATTTCATTCAGCATAATAGATTCCATATACATCCATGTATAGGAAAATGTCATGACTTCATCTCTTCTGACAGTTGCATAATATTCCATTGTATATATGTACCATAGTTTCTTTAGCCATTCCTACCAGCAGTGAATAAGAGTTCCTTTCTCTCCACATCCCCACCAGCACTGCGTGTTCTCATTCTTTGTGATGTGAGCCAATCTCTGTGAAATCTCAAGTGAAAGCAGAAATAAACACATGGGACTATATTAAGCTGAGAAGCTTCTGCACCTCAAAGGAAATGGTGCTCAGAATACAAGAGCCACCCACTGAGTGGGAGAAACTATTCACCCAATATCCATCAGATAAGGGGTTAATATCCAAAATATACAAGGCACTGACAGAACTTTACAAGAAAAAAAATAATTTAATCCCATCAAAAAAATGGGGAGAAAAATGAACAGACACTTTGACAAAAAAAATACAAATGGCTACAAGGCTCATGAAAAAATGCTCCACATCACTAATCATCAGGGAGATGCAAATCAAAACAGCTATGAGGTATCATTTCAGGCCACAGAGATTCCCGCTTTTTTTTTTATAGAACCATAGAACATGAATCATCTTGTTCTGCTCTATATTTCTATGTCTTCTTACAAATTGAGAAAAAATATAAATGGGACCTAGGGACCAAACAGTCTCAGGAATATTGAGTGGGGGGAAAAAAAAGTCATATACCTAAATACCCAAACCAATGTCAACGACAATAGAATGAAGAGATCCAAACCACAATAGGCTATGCATAAAATGAACCTGTTACACTAGCTATCCATGGCATTAAGGGTGGAGATATGAGATGCATGCTAGAAACTATGGTGGCAGGAGGTCAACAATGATGGTGGGAAAGGCCCTGATTCACTCGTCACTATGTACCTGAAATACAATTGTGAAAGACTTGATATTCACATTGGTCTCAATAAAAAATTTTAAAAAATTAAGAAAAAAGAAGCTGTTGACATTTTGTTTAGAATGAGAGAGAACTTATATTAATTAAGACTCTGAGAGATTACTCTAGGAATAAATCTAGAGCTTAAGCTGTTTTGGCTTTCTCTGCCTTTTGCTACTTTTTATATTGTCATAATCATTCTGAAAAATATTTCTATATCTTATACACCTTTAGACATGTGTTTACATTTATGAGTTAATGTAGATGTGTAAAATGGTAATGACAAAACCCCTGGAATGGCTCAGACAAAGCACATTCCCTGATTATACAATGCCCACAGCATCCATGAAAGGTACCACACACTATTAATTCTTCCTTAGAGAACAAATAGCTTTCCATACTCAACAGCAGCCAAAGAGACACTGGAAGAAGTTGTGAGGGAATTTCATTATTTTTCCATCCATCTCTCCACCAGTTTAGTATCTCCATCTCTCAGTAAGGAAGCAGGAAGTCTTACTCAGCCATTATCTTAGAAACTAGTTTGGGTGTGTAGTAGAAGTCACTGTAATAAAATTTATTATAATCCTATATTTTAATTAAAATAGAAAGAATATAACCTTTTATCTTTTACTTTTCTCTCTTCCTATGATAAACTTGGGTGCTACATTGCCATAAAGTAACAAAGGCTATATATATTTTTTTTGGCTTGTGATAAATAGGTCAACTATTCATGTATATAGGTCATGATATATTGGTTCATCCATAGCTTTTGCAATGAATATTTTTTTCCCAGAATACTCAGCAAAACAGAAAGTCTTTTTGAAAACTCTAACTCCCTCCCACATAGAACCATTCCAGCTAACTCTGGATGAAATGAAAATATGCTGAAACTGAAAATAGAACTCTCAAGAGATTTGTCTTTAAAAAAGAATGCCAAGGCCCAGTAGTTCTGGATGACAGATGTTGAAGCATTTAAATTTTGTTTCTCTCCACACAAGTTATTTAGAAATTAAATGAATTTGAAGCCATAAATTAGTCCATAAAATAGCACTTTAACTCAAAATGGCAATTTAGAAAATTTGCCTTAGACCAGGAAAGCAAAGATATTCATCAGTCCAGACTATTTTTTTATCCCTCCTATGTAAAATAATTTCCTAAAATTCTATTAAGTCACTATCCTCCAACACTCCACACTATTGTTCATAGTTGCTCCTGAGTCATCACTATTCTCTCTATCTACTTTTTCTATCTATAAGATATTCAAGTTTCTTCTTTTTTTAAGATCTTTCATTGCTTACAAAGCTTTCTCTGCATGTACTCTGGGCCAGGCACTAAAACTTTACAAAATACCTTGCTTGAGAACATACTGTTTTGGTCAATAAATCCTGTCTGATAGAAAGGTCACTTGGTATCTGGCATAATCACTTCTCTTTTGAGTAAAACTACAAAAGCATGATGATGGATTTTGACTTTCAAATTCAAAACATTACTTACTAATGTTTAGAAAATTAAGATTAAGGGTATGTTTACCTTAAAATTTCTTGCTCCTAAATTTAGGAGTTTACCTTTATAGTCACAGAGGCAATAGATAAGAGACCAAAAATTTTATGAAAGGAAATTTGGGAGTGATAGTTCCAATTTCCTTCAGAGTCAATAGATTCAATTTTCCCTAAATAGGTTTTTAGGAAAAGTCTGGCAGATTGGTGAGAAAGCATCCATATAGTTTTCTACTTTAAAGATGACTTTCTATATAATGACCTTCCTAATAATGAAAGCATATTATCAGTTGAGAAGTAGAATGAAAACGTTAGTTGTGGCTGTTTTAGCAATTGACAATTAATAGAAGGAAAAATTAGTTTATTTTTCACTGCCCTCAAAATGAAAAAAAGATCTGAACTCTGACACCTAATTGTTCTCATAATTACAATCGAAGGAGATTAAAACTAAAGTTCTAACAATTACATATGCAAGGGCAAAAGTGGTTATTAGGTTAAAAAGCCTGGTCTATTTTAATTCTACTTAAGATAACTATTAAGGAAATCATCTAAACCATTGGAAGTGGAGCTAATGTCTATATATTATAAACTTGACCTAAAAGTTACATAAGTGGGTTTTTAATTTCTCTGCCTAAAACTGATGTCTTATGTGTAAGACATAGACACTAGTAGTTAAATTTTATACAAACTTTATGTATAATATAATACTGTTCATCTTTTGATTCCCCATCTTACTTTTGAAAAATATGTAAAAATAATGCTAAGTCTCAATTTTACAAAGCATGGTGAGATATTGCTTTTAGCTTACGGCCATATTTTTTCATTATTTGTCTAATGAATCTCAAAATGTCATATTTATGAGGACACAAAGATTTAGATTTTGCTTAAAATACTGTAGGAGGTGGTTTTCTTCAGGAGAATTTGTCTTTACAGGAAAGGCATCAGAGAGAGATGGATGTTTTATTGGAACATTAGTCCAAAGTCTTGATCCTTTTTAAATAAAAATTAGGATCTTTCTAGATAATGTTTTGCTTTCTAAAATTTAAAGCTATAAATTCAGACCACAGACCAATTTCCCACCTCAAGTGGTTGTAACTTTCTATGTTGCCTGCATCCTTTCTTCTTCTTTCAACTAAAGAATGGGTCATTTGTACTCTGAACTGCGGCTCCATTGAATAATCCCGAGTGTTGTTAGCATTTAGTGAGGCTGATCTGCCATGTGTTTTGAGTTTCTCTGCCCATTAAAGCACTTCTCAGCACTGGGATAGACATCCTGAATTGTCAACCCCGTATTTTCTGCTGTATACGTTAGACCCATCAGATAATCAATACTAGGGGTTATTACAGACACACACACACATAGTCCCTAGGTGGATCATTAAATAGATATGTTCCCAAGTAAGGGGGATCTTTTGCCTTAACCTTTCAACTACTTCCATTTCATCAGTGAAGTTTCCTGGAATCAGACAGAAGGTGCAGAAATTGGTTGGATCCGTTCTTACCAGACATGCAAAAAGCAAAAGGTTAACTCATTTTATGATATTAACTGAGCAAGTCTGGCAGAATCAAGGTGAACACTTAGAAAGTCAAAGTTCTCAAAATTTATGTCTTTGGACTACACATATAATCACTGCTCACTGTACAGTTTTATTTATATATAAATATATCTGCAGTGAGCTTAATTACTTTATTATATATATGTATTTTATGTACATAATACCAAACATAACACTAGGAAAATTAAAATAACTTTGTATGTGATGTTCATTAGAAAAGATTCTACTCAGAGTATAAAATGCCTTCAATTTAACTCAATTCAATCAATAGACATGGCCAGCATTAAAGTAGATATAGGATATATCTTTTGGAAGGCAGTGACTATTCAAGACTTAGGAAGACCAATTTATAATATGATGAAATAATTTTCATGCTCAAGTAATTATTGAAAAATGAGTAAATAAAGAAATTACAAATGGAAGCTGTCCACATTAGAATAAAATACATAACATTATGTGAAATGCAGTAAAACACAAGAAGTCAAAGAAAGATACAAGAACTATGTAGTATCAAAAGATCACAAAGTCAAGAAATTTTAAAAAGTAATAAATTTAAATGAAAAACCATTTTATAGTATGAAATAAGTAAATACTAAATATTAAACCCACAATGTTCTAAAATAAGACAGAATGGCTAAAATATTACATAAAAAAATCGACCACTGAAAGATATGGTATCTCTATTGTATGTCTGTCTATCGATCTATCTTTTGGTTTTTGGGTCACACCCAGTGATGATCAGGGGTTGCTCCTGGCTATGCACTCAGAAATTGCTCCTGGCAGGCTCAGGAGACCATATAGGATTTTGGGATTCAGTCTCCTGGGTTGGCTGCGTGCAAGGCTAACGCCCTATCGCTGTGCTGTGCTATTTCTCCAACCCCAACCAATATCTACAATTGATGGTAGAAGCAGGCCTAACAAAAAATAGAAATGAAATATAGAGCAAACCATTTGTAAAACAATGAGGAACCATAACTGTGATTAATTAATTAATTGTAATTGATCTTTTACAAACCCAAATATATGATTAGAAATAATAATTTAAAAAGTATATTTTTAACTCTAACCTTTCTTGTTATATAATCAATGACATAGTGTAGGTTGTAATAATTAAATTTGCAATGCTAAAAATTGATATTATAAATGCAAGAACCATTTAATAACCACTTTGCTTTTTGATTTATTTGATTAACACATTTTGTTCTGAAAAATCATAAATGGTTTAATTTAATAGCTAACAATGGCCAATAATTATAAATCATAATTTGCCATTTTAAATATTTGTTTTTCAAGAAAATAAACAGATAGGCTTAATTAAAATTGATAACTTGAAAAACCTTTTTTATTACTTTTCTTTGCAAAGCAAAATATAAGTGATAATGTAGTACTTGTTTTAATTCAGTTATGTTAATTAAGATATTTTATTACCACATTAAATTTTATACTAATAATTATTTAGATTGTGCTCTTAGTATATAATTTTCAAACTTGAAAACTTAAAAATAATCAAGATAATGAAGAGAATAATTTTTAAAAGGTCCTTATAACTACTGCTGAGAATGAACACATAGTATTTTGTCTTACTTGCTTCAAATTATTTTCATACTTATATATGGCAATGTGTATATTTGAGCCAAATCTAAAGTTGACCAAAGCCAGAAATTATAATTTTCTTTTTTGAGAAATCAATGCTTTTAGTAGAAATATATTGACATAATATCTGGAATTATAAAAAGCAGTTTTCAGGTCTTAGGAGACATCAGAATCTATCCAGGGTTTGCTGAAACATACTTTTAGACTCTGTCCCCAAGATATTCTGTTTCAGTTTGAAATTGGGCCCCAATATTATATTACAAGTTCCCAGGAAATACTGATGGCTGAGCCAAAAGAGAACACACAGCAGGTGGGCTTTTGCCTTGCAAGCAGCCAATCCGGGTTCGATCCCCAGCATCCTCTATGGTCCCCCGAGCCTGCCAGGAGCGCACAGATCCAGAAATAACCCCCGAGAACCACTGGAAGTGCCCCCCAAAGGAAATGCTGCTAGCTGATCTATACACACACTTCTGAGAACTATATAGAAATGCATTATTTCTACCTAAAAAGGGCAAAATAAAAACAAATAATCAAATAAAAAAACCATAATCTTCATAGCATATCTATCAAAGGAGACTCCACAGGCCAGAAGAGAATGATGGAGTATTGGAGTATTGTAAAAAACAGACAAGCAATATATACATACTTTTTCCAGCTAGGCTATCATTCAAATTTGAAGTATGATGCAAAAATTTGAAGTAATGATACTGTCTGGAGAAGCATACATTTTCACCAACAAGGAATGAGAGTCTTTCTCACTGCATCCACACCAGTACTGGTTGTTTTTGTTCTTTTTGATGTGTGTCAGTCTTTGTGGTGTGAGATCATATCTCATTGGTGTTTTGATTTAAATCTGCATGATGGTAAATGATGTGGAGCATTTTTAAGAGCTATTTGGCTATTTGCATTTCTTCTTTGAAGAATTTTTTGTTCTTTTGTTCTTGTCTTCTGATTTTTTTGATAGATTATATGGAATCAATTAAATAATTTATTTTTTAAAAGAACAAAGAAAGGTGTGCTCCATTTCTACAAGGTATTTAATGAGGTGGCAGGATTTCAAATATTTCTCAGAACCTTTCTCAACAATTATTAAATTATTGAAATGACAAAATCTTGAGACCCTTTCAGGTCAAAATTCTATGCAGAAACCACAGACATGTTAGGTTTATTTTTCCTAATAATCTTAAGTGCTCAGACTTCTATGAATATCACTTAGCAAAGCAGAATATAACAGAGAAATCATAGAAAATTTGCTTCAGCCACAGCTTAGAAATAGATTAATTTGAAATAAGAGTAAAAGCTTTTATTTAAAAAATTGCATAAGAATGACTTATCTACAAATATATATTAAATTACTAGCATTTTATTGTTTGATTTATTTTATTATACATGCACCTTTATTTCCATGAATTTAAAATGCTTAAAAAGAAAATATTGAGTAAAAATTTGAGAATTTCAGACATTATTTTATATAACTCTGAGATTCGTAACATATATTTATTGTAGTAATTATTCTTGGCTCTTCTCTGAATTATAAAAATATTGATATTTTGGTCAACAATTTTTAGTTATGATATATATCACTTATTCTATATAGATATAGCTTGACAGTGTTCTTGAAGATAAAACTTCTGAAGATAAGAAAAATTACCAGAAGAATATTATTTCTATTTGAGAGGCTTAAGACATGATTGACATAAAATAAATTGTTCTTAAATGATACACTTTGACATAAATATAGAACCACAAAACTATCTACTAAGATCAACATAATGAAAATGTCCATCACCTCCAAATGTGTAATTTTCCTTATAATCCATCCTCAAGAATATTTTGGATATTAATCTTGTATTATGAAATTTAGTAAATTAATTTATTGAATATATTAGCTTTTTTAACAAAAGATTAAGCAGGGTTGCTAATGACAATGCTGAATAGAAATAATAAGAGCACATATTTTATACCTTTTCAGATATAATTGGAACAAAATACAATTTTAAAATATTAAATATCAGATTCGCTGAGGATTTCTGCTAGTAGTTTTTATTAGATTAAGAAAGTTCCTATTCATTTCTACCACATTGAGTATTTTTATCATGAATGTTTTTTATGTTTTTAATGTTTCTTATACATCCACTAACATTATAATATGGTTACTTTAAATTTTTAGTTTTCTAATATGGTACATTACATTCATTTCTAGTGCTTACCTATCCTTGCATTCCTGAAATAAGTAAACCTTACCAGTGATAATGTGCATATACTTTTTAACACATATATTCATTCCTTCATATATACTACATCCAATATGTGAAATAAATTATATTTAATTTTTGAATTGATTTTAAATAAACTTATATCTTGATATTATATGCTTTTTATCTGGATTTGGTTTCAATAGAATTTGGGAAAATATGTTACACTTACCACTTGTATATATTTTTTTCTGATTTCCCAGTTTTCCTGTATCTGGGTTTTTTCCACAAACATATATCAGGTTACTTTACTGCAAAGATGTCTTACAGTTTGTGGGTGGTCTCAATTTTGTTGTAGCTCCCTTTTTATCTTTAATCTTAAGCCATTTCTAAAATTTGAATTTATTTTTACATATATAACCTGTAATTATTTCTTCCAGAAGATTTTTCTCATATATTGTATTTTATTTTAGAAATTTCCTCACAGAGTGAAATGTTCAATACTCCTCATGTGCTATGTTATAGTTATCACTGAAGATCTCTTATTTATATATATCTTTTCAAATTCTTTATCCAATGTACCTAATCATACTCTCATCTATGGATTTTAAAAAAATGAAAGACATTCTTGAAATAATAATTTTCAGAGACAAAAGAGAGGAGGGCTAGAAGTTACAGCTCACCGCATGAAGCTCACCACAAAAAGTGATGAGTTTAGTTAGAGAAATAACTACATTGTGATCTATCCTAACAATGAGAATGTATGAGGGAACTAGAAAGCCTGTCTAGAGTACAGGCAGGGGTGGGGTAGGGAGGAGGGAGATTCAGGACACTGATGCTGGGAATGTTGCACTGGTGATGGGGGTATGTTCCTTACATGACTGAAACCCAACCACAATTATGTTTGTAATCAAGGTGTTTTAATAAAATATTAAAAAAATTCTTATTTCTGTAATCTCAATTAAGCAACTATTCTAGTTTTATTCTGTATTCCAATTTTACTTACCATGACTAGAAACTCTAGACAATTACTCATAGTACTTATCGGGCTAATCTGCTGGATTTTTGTCTTTTGATGATCACAGAACACTTTTTTGTCTGATATTTACATTTGTGAACTATCTTTTCTGCTCATTTCAGGTGGCAGCATAACATTATTTAAATATACACATACACATAAGAATGTGTAGCAGAGTTATTATAAAAATGTATGTGCTTACTGTTTCATTTCTTTACAATGTGGCCTTATAGTTTCCATATGATGTGACTGCATTAGACAGAATCTATTTTATAAATTCTTGAACCAGTGCCGTGTTTGTCATTTGCTTTGGATAATAGAACATGGCAAAGTGACATTAAGGCTAGTTCAGCATCTATGATGCCTCAAGAGTCCTGACATAATTTTACTCTTTAGAATATCTCAGTGAAAGAGAAAAGCCTGTCCTGGACTGAAAGAGGATAAGACACCCTGTTGAGTAGAGATCTTCCTTCTCATTTGCCATTACTCATCCCAGTGAGATGTTAGCCTAGACTTCACCTGACGAACTTCATCTGATATTGATATATAGTGAACGAATCATGACCAACCAATCACTGTCAATAAGCAAGTAAGTAAACATAGTTGATAACTTAATTATGAACTAATTAATATTTGTTTTGAGCCATCATGCTCTAGGATGGTTCATTAAGCAACAATTGCTAAGTGATAAAATATACTTTCAAACAGGTATAGAAGTGTGCTAGAGTTCAATTAATATTAACTATCATTAAATATTTCTGTTCATTTAATTATAGCATAGCCAATCTAATTCTTTTGATTACATTAACTATTTAAAAAGTTTTACCATCTTGGAGAAAATTTCAAGTGCTTCTTTTAATATAAACTAATAACATTTGAAAATGATGTATAGTGTGTTTGGATGTGACTTGTTGCTATTATTATTATCAAAATACTTTGTTTAGGGGCCAGAGTGATAGCAGAGTGGTAGGGTGTTTGCCTTGCATGCAGCTGACCCAGGATGGATCACAGTTCGATCCTTGGCATTCTATATGTCTTCGAAAACAGGAGTGATTTTTGAACACATATCCAGGAGTGAGAGTCACTGGGTGTGGCCCCCCCAAAACAAACAAAACAAAAAAAATGCTTAAAAATATATTGGATGTATGAAAATATTAATAATTGTTTAGCATGTACTTTATATAACTAACTTCAACAACAAAATCTGTCATATTTTATCATCTGTACTTTATTTTAAAATACTAATATTTAATTTGGGTACTGGAGAGATAGCACAGGGATTAAGACAAATAACTTGGATGCAGTTTACTCTGGTTTAATCCCTGTATCACAATGTTTTACCAAGTATTATGAGGTATAGCTCTGGAGGCCCCTGAACTTACCCAAACACCTTTTAAGAGGCTCCACCTACCCCAAACTAATTTGTGTAAATTGGTCAGAAATATTTCTTTTAAATACATCTATTAGAGACTCTGTTAAATTTAGGGGTTAAATGGTAAATTTTGAACCAAAAGTGATGATAAGTACTGGGTTCTGAACTGGAGTCCTGCCAATGTGTCTTCCAATTATAATGCTCTGGGCAAGCACAAAGAATGAACTTGTTTTCACACCTGGTAAACAAAGAATTTTCTGCAAAATGGTTAGCTTACTTTATGAAAAAAAATATTTGGAATATGGCACAAAATAATTTAAGTATTTCTAATCAATTTATGCAAACATTTTAGAAATAAAAGGACTACAAATAATTTACTAATACAAGTTAATTGTAATTTTAAAAGCTTCCCAAAAAATGTTAACTTTTCCAATAATACTTGATCAGGAGGGACTTGAGATAACCACTAAGAAATTGAATATATTTTATCTAGAAACTAGATCTTGGTCTAGTTGTATGTGTGGTGTTTCTAATGCTACATGTGCATGTACACATTTCTTGAAGTTTACAATTCATAAAACTTACAAGAAGTATATTATATTAAAAAATACTTTTTAAAAGGTATATGGGTGAGTCCATATAAAGGAGTGTATTTATACATGGGATATCTTTGAAAATTCATTTAGACTATACTTATCACATTTACAACTTTAGTATTTTGTTTAATTTTATTATTTTATTCCATACATTAGAAAAATAATGTTTAAGATATATTTATAAATAGCAAGTATACTAAAATCAAGCAAGGTTCTTCAAAGTTGAAAAATAATCATCAACTTTTAAATGGGAGATATAACGAAATATACATTAAATAGTAAGATTTTCGAAACTCCTCCTGCCTGCGCCTATCTGCCTGTGTTTCTGAATCCCTGAAGATTTCCTCAGAGGCCTAGGGAGTGCATTCCCCAAAAAAAACTGCATTTTGAAGCTGCACAGTAAGTACATTCTGACTGCGGGGGTCGCCATCCAATAAGCTGAGGTCTCTGGCCTGTGGAGGCTGTGCCCTGCTGTGCCTTTGTTCACTCTGAGGAATGTCAATTAGAGGCAGCAGAAGACTCTTCCCTTCACTTCATGGCAGCGCAATCTTTCTAACCAATGAACCCCACCACAATACGCAGGAAAAATCACACTACAAGCGTGACCATGGGGAAACCTCGCACGCAAACAACATCCACAGAGAATGAAGACGAAAGTTCAGATGACCTAATAAATTCCAACCACCTGATTAACCTCTCAGATAAGGAGTTTAGAATAGAAATATGGAAGATGTTCGTAGAACTCAAAAAAAGCATAGATCGATCTGAACAGAACACAAAGACAGAAATCAGAAAACTCCAAACTGAAATAACAGATCTGAAAAACACGGTTGCTCAACTGAAAAACTCAGTGGATGGCCTCGACAGCAGGGTATCAGCAGCTGAGGAGAGAATCAGAGTACTGGAAGATGTGATGCAGAAAAACTCAACACAACAGAAGAAATTGGAAAAGAACCTTAAGACAAATGAACAGGCAATGAAAAAAGTACTCAAGGCATGCAAACAGATGAAAACAGAAGTCTTTGATAAACTCAACAGAAACAACATAAGAATCATTAGAGTACCAGAAACCCAGGAAGGAGATCTCCAGAAAGAATCAACTATCAAAAACATCATCAAAGAGATATTCCCAGAGTTAAAGACTACATGCAATCAAATCCTGCATGCCCTAAGAGTACCAGAAAAACACCCCAAGACACATCCTCGTTACAATGACAAATCCCATAGATAGAGATAGAATACTGAAAGCAGCAAGATCAAAAAGGGAAATTACATTCAAAGGAGCATCCCTAAGACTTACAGCAGACATGTCACAAGAAATTCTCAAGGCCAGAAGACAGTGGTGGAATATTGTGACAAGACTGAATGAAAATGGGGCGTGCAGGCGGGAGGCATGAGTGAGGAGAGGCCTGAGTGAATTTCGGCCCCTTTGCGCGGCTTGGGTTGGCACCTCCCCCCAGGGACCCCGGCGTGCAGGCGGGAGGCGTGAGTGAGATGAGGCCTGAGTGAATTTCGGCCCCTTTGCGCGACTTGGGTCGGCACCTCCCCCCAGGGACTCCGGCGTGCAGGCGGGAGGCGTGAGTGAGGAGAGGCCTGAGTGAATTTCGGCCCCTTTGCGCGGCTTGGGTCGGCACCTCCCCCCAGGGACCCCGGCGTGCAGGCGGGAGGCGTGAGTGAGGAGAGGCCTGAGTGAATTTCGGCCCCTTTGCGCGACTTGGGTCGGCACCTCCCCCCAGGGACCCCGGCGTGCAGGCGGGAGGCGTGAGTGAGGAGAGGCCTGAGTGAATTTCGGCCCCTTTGCGCGGTTTTTGCTGGCCCCTCCCCCCAGGGACCCCTGCATGCCAGCCGGAGAGGGTCCAGTGACTCCCTTCCCCCAGGTGGATGCCTAGAAAGGCAAGTTGAGCTACCCGAATAGACGGGAGAGATAGGGCCAGCCATCTGGACTCGCAGGTGACCTAGAGCAGTCCACCCCCCTGGACCCTGGAGTGGACCAGGGACTCCCCAAGGGTGAGGACAGAGCCCAAAGGATTGGTCTGAGGGAACCCTTCAAGGGAGGCGTGGAGGGGGCAGAGCTCCATTGACTCCCAGAGAAAGGAGAGGGGATTGAGAGCTAGGCTCAACAGCGCCAGTAACCATTGTGGCCAGGAGTGGAACTGCACTGCTGACAGAAATAAGGAGCAGAAAAGGGAAAAGACCCACAGCAGGAAGGCTGAACACTAGGTAGCAAAGGGGAGGAGAAAGGGCTAGGCTCAACAAACTCACCCAACAGGCCCCTCTAGAAACACCGTCAGGAAGGGGACCAAAGCAGGCCAAAATTAGAAGCCACGGCACTCCAAAATATACCATTAAATACAAAGAATAATGCGTAAATCAAGGAGATCTCTAATAACTGGAGACATCATGACAAACACTATCAAATTTCCAAGCCCACCAAAACGCACAGATCCACGGGAAGAAGACCTAAAAGCGGTCATGAGGAAGGAAATGCAAAATTACTAAAAGAATTAAAAGAAACCCTAACAAACGAGTATAAAAAATCCATGGACGAACAAATCAGCCAAATTAAAGAAGAAATGTCAAAGAACATGAGAGATTCCATACAAAAAGAAGTGAAGGAATTAAAAGACAAGATAACAAGCCTTACGAGCAGAAACACAGAGTTGGAGAAGCACATCGAAGAACTCGAAGGAAAACTGCAATCAAAAAATGATCAGGAAACCAACAAAGAAATAAAAGGCAAAGCACTGGAAGGAAAAATCCAATATCTAATGAAGAAGGACAAAAGAAACAATCTAAGAATTGTGGGTATACCAGAAGGGGAGGAAATAGGGAAGGGGGAAGAACAGGTAATCAGGGAGATAATAACAGATAACTTTCCCACCCTCTGGAAAGACTATTCAGGACAAATCCAAGAAGTCAAGAGAGTCCCTAATAAAATAGACCCCAATAAACCCACACCAAGACACATAATAATCCAAATGGCAAAAAACAAAGAGAAATAGGAACTCCTGAAAGCAATAAGGGAGAAAAAAAACCTCAAGTACAAAGGAAAGGACATAAGAATCAAACCAGATCTCCCATTTGAAATAATTCAAGCAAGAAGACAGTGGAATGACATATTTAAACGACTGAATGAAAGAAATTTCCAACCCAGGGTCCAATACCCAGCAAAACTATCATTCATATGGGAGGGCAGACCTAAAACATTCTCAAACATGAACGAACTTGAACTATTTGTGCAAACTAAGCCAATCCTAAGCGACTTACTCAGAGAAGAATTACACAACACAAACCCCAGATTGTAACAACAACCACTCCACACAATACAACTGCACAACAGTCCTCTCTATCAATAATTTCCCTAAATGTTAACGGACTAAACTCTCCAATTAAAAGACACATAGTAGAGAACTGGGTTAGGAAAAATAAACCGGACTTCTGCTGTCTGCAAGAAACACACCTACAGCTACAGGATAAGCACAGGCTTAGAATAAAAGGATGGAAAGTAATTATTCAGGCCAATGGAAAACAAAAAAGAGCAGGGACAGCTATTCTTATATCAGACCAAATTGTATTCAACCTCAAGAAAGTGATCAGAGACAAAGAGGGTCACTACTTACTGGTCAGAGGAACATTAGATCAAGAAACACTAACCCTGGTCAACATCTACCCTCCTAATGTAGAGTCACCAAAATATGTGAGGCAACTACTGGCAAACCTGGAGAAACACATGAAGGGAATTGTGATAATAGTAGGGGACCTCAATACTCCACTATCAC
The DNA here is from genome assembly GCF_024139225.1 of Suncus etruscus. Classification (NCBI taxonomy): domain Eukaryota; kingdom Metazoa; phylum Chordata; class Mammalia; order Eulipotyphla; family Soricidae; genus Suncus; species Suncus etruscus. The sequence goes on along the minus strand of NC_064853.1, from coordinate 78,937,785 downwards.
CACTGGACAGATCCTCCAAGCAGAAAAATAGCAAAGAAATAAGAGCTCTAAAAGAAAAATTAGAAGATTTAGGGCTAATAGACCTATATAGAGCCCTCCATCCCCAGAAAGCAGAATACACATTCTTCTCAAACCCACATGGAACCTTCTCCAGAATAGACCATGTCTTAGGATACAAAGCCAACCTATGTAAGACCACAAAGGTAAGGATCATTAGAAGTACCATTTCAGATCACTATGCAACAGAGCTTAAAATTGATGTCAAGAAGAAGCAATGGAAGAAAACTAATACCTGGAGACTAAACAACATGCTGCTTAACAACAGCTGGATCAAAGAACAACTCAAGGAAGAAATAAAAAGATTCCTTGAGACAAATGACAATGAAGAGACAACATGTCAAAATCTATGGGACACAGCAAAAGCAGTAATTAGGGGGAAACTCATAGCAATACAGGCCTATGTCAAGAAACAGGAAAACAACAAAACCAACAGTTTAAAAGATCACCTCAAAGAATTGGAACAACAGCAACAGAGAAATCCAACCACAACCAGAAGGCAAGAAATAATAAAAACCAGAGCAGAAATAAACAACATCGAAACTAAGAAAACAATACAAAAAATCAATGAGACCAGGAGTTGGTTTTTCGAAAAAATAAACAAGATAGACAAACCATTGGCAAGACTCACCAAAAAAAAGAGGGAAAACACCCAAATCACTAGGATCACAAATGAAAGGGGAGAGATTACAACAGAACCCCAAGAAATACAACATATCATGAGATCATATTATGAACAACTATACTCAACTAGGCTAGAGAACCCAGCAGAAATCGACAGATTCTTGGACAAACACCCTCCTCCAAGACTGGAAAAGGAAGATCTAGAAAGTCTAAACAGACCAATCACTTCAGAGGAAATTGAAGAGGTAATTAAAAAACTCCCTAAGAACAAATGCCCAGGCCCAGATGGATTTACAGGAGAATTCTATCAAACATTTAAAGAAGACCTATTACCACTGTTCCAAAGGCTTTTCCAAACCATAGAAAAAACAGGAATCCTCCCCAACTCTTTTTATGAGGCTAATATCACACTCATTCCCAAAGAAGGCAAAGACACCACCAAAAAAGAAAACTACAGACCAATCTCACTAATGAACATAGATGCAAAGATACTCAACAAAATCTTAGCAAACCGAATCCAACACTACATCAAAAAGATCATACATCACGACCAAGTGGGTTTCATACCAGGAATGCAAGGTTGGTTCAACATACACAAATCAATAAACATGATATATCACATCAACAACATCAAAGACAAAAACCACATGATCATATCAATCGATGCCGAGAAGGCGTTTGACAAAATCCAACATCCTTTCATGTTAAAGACACTCAGCAAAATAGGGTTAGAAGGTACCTTCCTCAAGATAGTTACAGCTATTTATGAAAAGCCTACAGCCAACATTATACTTAATGGCGAGAAACTAGAAGCATTCCCACTAAGGTCAGGAACTAGGCAAGGCACTCTCTCCACTCTTATTCAATATAACCTTAGAAGTCCTAGCAATAGCAATCCGACAAGAGAAGGAAATCAAAGGAATTCAAGTAGGGAAAGATGAACACAAGCTAGCTCTATTTGCCGACGATATGATGATATACATCAAAAACCCTAAAGAGTCCACAGTAAAACTCCTAGAAACAATCAACCAATACAGCAAAGTCGCTGGATACAAAGTCAATACACAAAAGACAGTAGCGTTTCTATATACAAACAATGAAGTTGAGGAGAGAGAGATTAAAAATACAATTCCATTTAAGATAGTATCAAAAAATATCAAGTATCTAGGAATCAACCTTACAAGAGAAGTGAAAGACCTATACCAGGGAAACTTCAAAACACTTCAGAAAGAAATTGAAGACGATCTAAAGAAATGGAAGAACATCCCATGCTCATGGATAGGTAGAAATAACATAGTCAAAATGACTATCTTACCCAAACTTCTATATAGATTTAATGCAATCCCTATCCAAATCCAGACACAATTCTTTAAAGAAATAGAACAATCACAAAATTCATCTGGAACCACAAAAGACCCAGGATAGCCAAACACATACTGAAAAACAAGAAGCTGGGAGGCATCTCCTTACCTAACTTGAAACTATACTATAAAGCCATAGTAATTAAAACAGCATGGTACTGGAACAGAGACAGGACCTCAGACCAGTGGATCAGAACAGAATTCCCAGACATAAACCCCCAGATATACAGCCAACTAATATTTGATAAAAGAGGCAAGAATTTGAAATGGAACAAAGAAAGCCTATTCAACAAATGGTGTTGGTACAACTGGAAAACCACATGTACGAAAGTGAAAATCGACCCATATCTCACTCCTTATACAAAAGTCAATTCAAAATGGATCAAAGACCTTGAAATCAGACCTGAATCTATAAAGTTTATCGAGAATAAAATAGGCAGAACACTCGAAGACCTATATATCAAAAAGGTCTTTGAGAACGGAGCACCAATGGCAAGAACATTAGCATCAAATATAAACAAATGGGACTACATCAAACTAAAAAGCTTCTGCATGGCAAAAGAAACCCTACTTAACGCAAGAAGACAGCTAACAGAATGGGAAAAAATCTTTTCACTTGACATATCAGATAAAGGGCTGATATCTAGAACATACAAAGCACTCAGAAAGCTGAGCCCCTCAAAACCAAATAAAGCCATAAAAAAATGGGAAGATGAAATGAATAGACACTTCTCTGAGGAAGACAGAAGGATGGCCAACAAACACATGAAAACATGCTCACCTTCACTCATCATCAGGGAGATCCAAATCAAGACAACAATGAGATACCACCTTACACCAGTGAGGCTGGCTCACATAAAAAATAATGGAAACAACCTTTGTTGGCGAGGATGCGGTATGAAAGGAACTCTCATCCACTGCTGGTGGGAATGCCCCCTAGTCCAACATCTATGGAGAAAAGTCTGGAGAGTACTCAAAGAGCTCAGAATTGAACTCCCATTTGACCCAGCAATTGCTCTACTAGGCATATACCCCCAAGATGGAAGGACATTCATTCCAAAATATGTATGCACCCCACTATTTATTGCAGCACTCAGTATAATAGCCAAATCTTGGAACCAACCTCGATGTCCAACAACAGATGAATGGATCATTAAGATGTGGTACATATACACAATGGAATATTACATGGCAGTCAGAAACAATACAATCACAGACTTTGCAGCAACATGGATGGACCTAGATCATGTCATGTTAAACGAAGTAAGTCAGAAGACAAAAGATAAACACAGAATGGTAGCACTATTCTGAAACACCTAGAACACATATTTTATACACAACTAATTCCTAACAATCAAATAACAGGGTTCAACAGGGTAGAAACTCCGAACACTGTAATAGTCAACATAGACGTGGGAGCAGTGTCCAAAATACATGAAAAAGGAACAACGCTAACTCTTGACTACACATTATACCACAAAGAAAACAGCAACAACAGAAATGGCAGCTTAGAGAGTACAGGTATGTAATCAGACTTCTACAACAAAGGTCCACAATAATCCCTTAGAGTTCATATACAGGAACACAAGTATAGAACACCAAGGGAAATCACGGACTGCAATGGCAACATACCATAACACTACCTTTTAATGCCTTTATCTTACTATACTTTAAATAACCTCTCAGCTTTTCTGTCCACAGGTGCCCTTAGATACAAAGGGCGGACAAACTAAGGTGGCAACTCGGGATACCACACGGGATACCATACCTTGCTTGCACTACGAGATGGCCACAAGAAAACTCTTTAACATACACTTTATCTCTAGGTAATACCTCCATCTAGGAATTGAAGCATGTGACCAGTCAGACCACTGAAGCAGTACCTGAGACGTACAGACTTAAACTACAGGCTCTATTCTTCGAACACATTCAATCAAACCAGCATTCCCTTGCTATTCTCTCCCCTCTTCTCACTACTTTTTTTTTCTTCTATTCTGCTCATTACCTTTCTCCCTTTCTCTCCCCCTTTTCTCTCTAAGGTATTTTCTCTTTTCTCTCCCTTCAAACCCTTCCCATATACCTTCCCCTTTCCCCCCCTCTGGAAATCCAACTATCCCCTCACCCCTCAATCCCATCCAGATCTCCCACCATATTAAAACTCTTCACCCCCAGTCCTTACTCTATTAGGCATCAAGATCGACCTCCTACCCAACGAACCAGTACCCAGCACCCAGGCGAGAGGACACCCAGATAAACCCACACCTCGTCTCCTGAAAGAAAAGACAGCCAACCCCCCTATGGACTCTTGCTTCGAGGCCCTCCCGACCAACTCCCCCTAACGCGGACTGCTCCTTGAAACCGGGCCTAGATCCGAAAGTATCCCCAATGCAAGAACTCTTCCAAGACCTCCCTGCCGCAAACATTTACCAATCTGAAGAAGGTCAGGGGGTGGGTTAGGAAGATGCCTGGGAACCCACACACCACAAGAAAAACCCAAAAAGCAATGGGAAAAACTGTACTTCCAACATAGGCATAAGACCTGTAATACACCACCTCTTTACATGCCCTCCCCCAAATGTAAGGTAGTTTTTTGCACCACTTTGGTACCATAAAAATTTCGCTAACTCATTTTTTATTTCTTTTCTTTTTTTTTCTTTAATTTATTTATTTATCTTTTTAAAATGTTTGTCCTACATATATATTTGTGAGCACATACATTTTTAATTCCCCCCCCCTTTTTTTTTTTGTATGAGACCTGTGTCTGTTATCCCATCAGTCCACCCACGAATACACAGACATTATAATGTAGCACCACTTCCCCCTACAAAGGCACACTAAGTAAAGGGGAAATTTTACATTTAAAAAAAAAAAAAGAGAGCTCTTATCTACTAGAGATAGGAACTCATAGTTGTTTAAAATATAGGGATATCTCCTGCCTTGAAAATATGTCATGTGGAATCAAATTAGACCTCAGGTGATTAGATACCATTCAACCAGCCTTGAACCCTGGATCCCCGACATAAAAATGGCACAGCTCTTCACAACAGCTGTAGGAAACAAACTCCATCCAGGACGGCCTTAATACGACGAGACCAACAACAAGGCCCAGCTCTAACATGATATCCTGACAACGAGGAAAATGCGAACATCTTGACCTTAGAGCAGATTAGCCTACCTTACCAACTAACGACAAGACAAAACCAGAAGTCTTGGCACCCTTTGGTAGGACAAAAACCCAAGATCGGGATTTACAGATGACTGGCTGCTTGATCCACGACCAGACTGTATACATCTTGGGACCAATAAAAAAGCCCTAGTTTAGGGTTTGAACTATGACCTGCACAAGAATCATGATCCCCAGCCCCAAAGGTCCGGCAGAGACAATTGTAACGGAATGGGGCTTTTGGGAGCACAAAGAAAGACGCTATCCTAGGAGCCACCCTAGGCTCAGTGCAAAGACCAAGATCATCAACCACAGAAGATGGATTAAAATGACACTGAGGTGACAGAACCTCTAGAACCACAAAGACTGACTTCATCATAAGTCCCACCTCAGGATCTGTGCAGATACTGAGACCTCTAAACACAGAGCAGAAGTCTTCCACACACCAAAAAAACAAACAAACAAAAAAAAAACACCACCGGGAAAGTAAAGGATCCTGAGCAATGTCTAGAGTTGATCCCATGACAGTATGCTCAAAGGACGGAGAAATCCCATATCTCTTAGGCCAAGTGAATTCTTTTTCGAATGACCCCAATATTTACTGTGCCAGAGCAGGAGGGAAAAAACAAAAATACAAAAAGCACAAAACCTTGGTTATTTTTTATATAAATATATATATTACCTCCATTTATTATTGTTATTATTATTTTTGATTTACCAATCTATTTTGGTCGATTTCTCTGTTGGGTGTGATTATTGAAAGTGTAGCCCCCAATTATACTTATTTTTTTTTCCTCTTCCTTTCTTCTCTTTTGTATGTGCTATGCCATGTTTCTTAATTCAAGACCATGGAGTGATTTCTGTTTGTCTGTTTTTGTTTTCGTTTTTTTTTCTATTTGTTTGTTTGTTTTGTCTGCTCTGTGTGGTGCTTATCGATACAGCTGGAGCCCTCACTGGATATTTGACACTTATTTTGGTACTAGTGGAGTGTTTCACCTACTTTTTCTCCATTTCCCAAATTGATGATGAGAGCCTTAAGAAGGACTCCGCCCATTTTCGGGGTATTAGACTCTTACCCCAGTTTATTACTTTTCTCTCCTTCAAACAAAACCACGCAACTTGACCTAGCTAGTCCTGACTCCAGTTAGAGGGGGAAATAAGGGAGGCATCAAGACCAAACAGGTGCAAGACTACTAAGTAGTGGAATAGATACAGAGGGGACCACATATTCTAGCCGCCCTGGGGTGAGGGAAAAGGAAAAGGGAGGTAGGACAGAAACGGAGGGGTAGGGAGGACAATTTGGTGATGAGAATCCCCCCTGATTTTATGTAAATATGTACCTAAAATATTATTGTCAACAATATGTAAGCCACTATGATCAAAATAAAAATTTATATTAAAACAAAAACAAACAAACAAAAAAAAAAGACTGAATGAAATGAATGTCTCACTGAGAATACTGCACCCATCCTGACTCATGTTCAGGTTTGAAGGAAGAATACATAGCTTCATGGATAAACAAACAACAGCTCAGAAACTTCACAGATGATAAACCAGCCTTAAAGGAAAAGCTGACAGATTTACTCTAAGATAAGAGAGACCAACAAACACAGCAAACTTATATACAAAGATGACATTAAATCCTATGACAATCATCTTCCTCAATGTCAGTGGAATAAATTCACCAATTAAAAGACTCAGAGTAGCAAAATGGGTCAAAAAGATGAATCCAACCTTCCAAGAAACATATCTGGGTAGTCAGAACAAACATAGACTCAAAATCAAAGGCTGGAGGAAAACCATCCAAGCAAATAACACCCTCAAAAAAGCTGGGGTGGCCATATTAATATCTGATGACACAAACTTTATACTCAGAAAAGTGGTAAGGGACAAAGATGGACACTATGTACTAATGAAGGGATATTTGCAACAGGAAGAAATCAGACTATTAAACATATATGCACCCAATGAGAGACCAGCAAATTATCTAATACAATTACTGACAAATCTGAAAGAAGACATCAATAATAACACAATAATTGTGGGAGACCTCAACATGGCCCTAACAACACTTGATAGGTCAACCAGATTGAAACCCAACAAAAACATACTATCCCTGAAAAGAGTTATGGAAGAAAGAGGACTAGTAGATGTATACAGGATACTCCATCCCAAAAAACCTGGACACACATTCTTTTCCAATGTACATGGGTCATTCTCCAGAATAGACTACATGCTGACACATAAAACATACCTCCATAAAATCAAGAGGATAGAAATCTTGCAGGCTACCTTTGCTGACCACAAGGCTCTGAAATTAGATGTGAACTACAAAGCCACACAGAAGAAAAACTTTAACAATTGGAAATTAAACACCCTGCTACTGAACAACCAGTGGGTCCGAGATGAAATCAAAAAGGAAATCAAAACTTTCCTGGAAACAATTGATAATGAAGACACAACTGCCAGAATCTATGGGACATGGCAAAAACAGTACTGAGAGGAAAATTTATGGCTCTACAAGCACACATCAGAAAGGAAGAAGGGGCATACCTGAATAACTTAAGGAAGCAGCTCAAAAAATTAGAAAATGACCAACAAAAGGAGCCAAAAATAGGGAGACAGAAGGAAATAACAAAGCTGAAAGCAGAACTCAATGAAGTGGAAAACCAAAAAACAATCCAAAAGATCAACAAAAGCAGAGGCTGGTTCTTTGAAAAAATAAACAATATTGACAGACCATTAGCAAAACTCACAAAGAAAGAGAGAAAGAGAAATCTGATTACTGGTGTTAGAAATAAAAAGGGGGAGATCACAACAGATATTGCACAAATCCAAAGGGTAATCAGAGAGTACTTTGAGAAACTTTATGTTACTAAACATGAGCACCTAGAAGTAATGGAAAATTTTTTGAAAACTTATAACCTTCCACATTTAAGTAAGGAGGACATAGCATATCTAAACACCCCCATCACTACTGCGGAAATTGAAACTGTAATCAAACACTGCCCAAAAAGAAAAGCCCAGGCCCAGATGGATTTCCTAATGAATTTTTTTCAAATCTTTCAAGAGGAGCTACAACCAATCCCAGCCAAGCTCTTCCATAAAATTGAAAAAAAGGGAACACTCCAAAACATCTTTTATGAAGCCAACATCACCTTGATACCAAAACCAGACAGAGATGCTGCCAAAAAAGAAAATTACAGACCAAGATCCATGATGAAGGCTGATGCAAAGATCTTCAACAAAATTCTGGCAAATAGGATCCAATGAATCATTAAGAAGATCATACACTACAACCAAGTAGGTTTCATCCCAGGTATGCAAGGATGGTTTAACATCCATAAATCTATCAACATCATACACAACATTAACAACAAGAAAAATAAAAATCACAAGATCATATCAATAGAAACAGAAAAAGCATTTGATAAGGTCCAACACCCATTCTTGATCAAAACACTCAGCAAGATGGGAATGGAAGGAATATTTCTTAATCTAGTTAAAACCACCAACCACAAGCCAATGGCAAATATTATCCTCAATGGAGAAAAACTAAAAGCCTTTCCTCTAAATTCTGGAACAAGACAAGGCTGTCCGCTCTCACCACTCCTCTTCAACATAGTACTGGAAGTTCTTGCTATAGCGTTCAGGCAAGAAAAAGATATCAAGGAAATCCAGATAGGAAAGGAAGAATTCAAGCACTCATTGTTTGCAGACGACATGATACTCTACTTAGAAAACCCTAAAGACTCTACCAAAAAGCTTCTAGAAACAATAGACTCATAAAGCAAAGTAGCAGGCTACAAAATCAACCTACAGAAATCATTGGCCTTTTTATACACCAATAATGATAGGAAAGAGATGGAAGTCAGGAAGGCAATCCCATTCACAATAGTGCCACACAAACTCAAATATCTTGGAGTCAACTTGACCAAAGATGTGAAGGACCTATACAAAGAAAGCTATAAAGCCCTGCTCCAAGAAATAAGAGAGGACACACGGAAATGGAAACACATACCCTGCTCATGGATTGGCAGGATTAACATCATTAAAATGGCAATACTCCCCAAAGCATTGTATAGATTTAATGTGATACCCTTAAAAATACCCATGACATTCTTCAAAGAAGTAGATCAAACACTTATAAAGTTCATCTGGAACAGTAAACACCCTCGAATAGCTAAAGTACTCCTAGGGAAAAGGAAAATGGGAGGCATTACTTTCCCCAACTTTAAACTGTACTACAAAGCAATAGTTATCAAAACAGCATGGTATTGGAATAAAGACAGGCCCTCAGATCAGTGGACTAAGCTTGCGTCCTCAGAGAACATTCCACATACATACAATTACCTAATTTTTGACAAATGAGCAGGAAATCCTAAGTGGAGCAGGGAAAATTTCTTCAACAAGTGGTGCGGCAGAACTGGTTAGCCACTTGCAAAAATGCGAACATAGACCCCCCCCATTAACATTATGTATGAAGGTAAAATCCAAATGGTTTAAAGACCTTGATATCAGACCTGATACCATAAGGTATATAGAACAACACGTCGGTAAAACACTCCATGACATTGAGACTAAAGGCATCTTCAAGGAGGAAACTGCACTTTGCAAACAAGTGGAAGCAGAGATCAACAGATGGGAATATATTAAACTGAGAAGTTTCTGCACCTCAAAAGAAATAGTGCCCAGGATACAAGAGTCACCCACTAAGTGGGAGAAACTATTCACCCAACATTCTTCAGATAAGGGGCTAATATCCAAAATATACAGGGCACTGATAGAACTTTACAAGAAAAATACATCTAATACCGTAAAAATATGGGGAGAAGAAATGAACAGACACTTTAATAAAAAAAAAGAAATACAAATTGCCAAAAGGCACATGAAAAAATGCTCCTCGTTACTAATCATCAGGGAGATGCAAATCAAAACAGCTATGAGATACCACCTCACACCGCATAGATTGGCGCACATCACAAAGAATGTGAACAATCAGTGCTGGCGGGGATGTGGAGAGAAAGGAACTCTTATCCACGGCTGGTGGGAATGCCATCTATTCCAACCTCTATGGAAAGTGATATGGAGATTCCTCCAAAATCTGGAAATTGAGCTCCCATTTGACCCAGTATTCCACTCCTAGGGATATACCCTAAAAACACAAGAATACAAAAATAAAAACCCCTTCCTCACAACTATATTTATTGCAGCACTATTCACAATAGCCAGGCTCTGGAAACAACCAAGATGCCCTTCAACAGATGAATGGCTAAAGAAACTATGGTACATATACACAATGGAATATTATGCAGCTGTCAGGAGATATGAAGTCATGAAATTTTCCTATACATGGATGTACATGGAATCTATCATCCTGAGTGAAATAAGTCAGAGGGAGAGAGAGAGACATAGAATAGTCTCACTCATCTATGGGTTTTAAGAAAAATAAAAGTCATTTTTGCAACAATCCTCAGAGACAATATGAGGAGGGCTGGAACACAAGCTCACTTCATGAAGCTCACCACAAAGAGTGGTGAGTACAGCTATAGAAATAACTACACAGAGAACTACCATAATCATGTAAATGAATGAGGGAACTGGAAAGCCTGTCTGGAGTACAGGTGGGGTTGGGGTGGGATGGAGGGAAATTTGGGACATTGGTGGTGAAAATGTTGCACTGGTGAAGTGGGTGTTCTTTACATGACTGAAACCTAATCACAATAATTTATGTAATCAAGATGTTTAAATAAAGAAAAAAAAGAATGAAATTAGGCACATAAAAAAGATTTTCACCTATTATTCTTAAGTATTAGCCATAAATATAAAATTAAATGATGGATTAATTTATTCTTATAGTAAGTTATTAAAAACATATGTGTAACAAAATCTGTTACTTAATGTTTGAGGTGGTATCATATGGGGTTTATAGTTATTCAACTCTTATTATTATAATCATGGAGAATCTATAATCAGAGCTAGTAAACACTTCCATGAAGATCAAATCTAAGATACCCTTGCATGTATCCAAAACCCACATTGATATGTAGAATATTAATACCATACAATCCTGTTATTATGATATAGACTCCAGGAGATTAGAGCTCTTATAAGGAATCCACAGAGGGATTCATTCTTCTTTCTACCAAGCCAGGACACAGAACAAATTAGATATGAATCAGAAAAATGATTTAAGCCAGATTTTTTCATGTGAACATATTGATTGGCCTCAGTCTTTTTGTCTTAATATTTTAGAGAAATAAATATGTGTTGTTCAGAAGCTAATTTGTATATATTCTTTTTTATTGGAACCTTAACAAATTGTGTTACTGTTTATATATAAATACTTATTTTAGTGTGCAGCCATGTTATTATTAATATTTAGAATTGCTTTGGGCTACTTTTACAACAGAAAGCCATGGTGAGTTTTGTGACCTCTGGTGCACAGAGGAATCATTCATAATTGGTACCTTTTTCCATTATTATTTTATGTACATTATTATTTTATGTAGTATTTTGTGATTATACTATGAAATAGGAACCTGTTATGTAGTAACAGATTCAAAAGTATCCTTATATTTGGGACAAGAGAGATAGAACAATGGGTATCTCTCTTGTTTAGTATGCAGCCAACCCAGATTTGATCCCCAGTATCCTATATGATTTCCTGAGGCATTAATTTTTTAAAAACAGAGCCAGAAATAAACTTGCAGTACTGCTGGTTTGTAGCCTTCTGCCCCCTGAATATCCTTCTATTTATTCTTATAATTCTGTAACATAAATTCAGTCTCCTCTTTTAGCAGGTTTAGCAATTTTACATTAGAAAAGGCAAATAACTACTGATAACTTTCTTCAGGTTCTCTGCCCACATAGGTAAAAAAGATAAGGATATGGCTGTGTTACAGATCTCCAAGAGTATTATTTACCTGCAAAATGGCCAAACCTAGGCCTAACCTAATTTTCTGAGGAATTCCAAAGTAGAAACTGTTACCTGATAACGTGAGAAAAGCAACAGTCAAAGAACATGAAGACTTTGGTTGTCCATGAGACAGGTGACTGAAAACTCCAAAATTTAGTAAGGGTGCATTTTGAAGTAGGAATTGATTTGAAATAGGGATTTACCTTTAGCAGTTCATCATCCTCGTAAGAGCACTGGTTAAGCTGATCTTTTCATAGTATTACTCATAGGCTAGCATGTTGTGGTTCAGAAAGTCAACACAACAAATAGGGAAATTTGTAAATATGGTAATATTTTCCTATGCAAGTGACAGTTTAGTTTTGGTGTATTTCAAGTAAAACATATTGAATATAGTAATGTCCTATTACTACTTCAGTATGAATGCTTATGATTTGAAGTAAGACAGCTTAATTTTTTTACTCCCCTGCTGTGTCAGTGAATGACTGTATTTATTCTATTTGTTTTGCAGGAAAAAATACCATATAGATGTAGAATAAAGAGTTGTAGATTCAAAGAACATTGGCAAATCATGTTGATTAGAAATGTAGGCCTACAACCAAATTGTCAAATATAAAAATTAAATGGTACCTTTACAGGAAATTTAAAATTATGCTGCTTATGTAAAGAGAAAAATGAAGAAACAATTTGAATAGAGTTTTGATCCAGGTAAATATTTAGCAAGATATATTAACTACTACGCATTGATTTTATAAGTAAATTAAGTAATAGGCAAGAAACTAACAGAAAGTCTATTTCTAGTATAAAAAAATAAGAACCTTCATTAAGAAAACCATCCTAATGTCATTTTTTCAGGTTTATGTGCAATAAAATAAGATATCTGATGGAAGTTGGCAGTAGGCTAGAAGGCAATAGAAAATAGGCTAACATCACCATAAGTTGGGAAACAGTAAATACAGCTGAATATCTTTGCTTTGCTTTGTTTTTGTTTTGGGGTCACACAAGTTGATGTTTAGGAGTTACTCCTAAACTCACTGCCGGCTTGAAGGACCATATGGGACACCGCGGATTGAGCCAAGGTCCAACCTGGGTTAGCCAAGTGCAAGGCAAGCCCCATACCACTGCACCATCACTTTGCCCCCCCAGCTGAATAACTTAAGAATAACATTTATATTATAATGAGGAAATAGTTTGAAAATATATTGCATGTTGGAACTCTATGTTTTCAAAAGTTTAAGAATCCCAAAAGAAGGGCCGGAGGGATAGCATGGGGGTAAGGCATCTGCCTTTCATGCTGGAGGTCATCGGTTTGAATTCTGGCATCCCATACGGTCCCCCGTTCCTGCCAGGAGCAATTTCTGAGCCCGGAGCCAAGAATAAACCCTGAGCACTGCAGGGTGTAACCCCAAACCCACAAAAAAATAAAAATAAAAAACTAATCCCAAAAGAGGGGATGTGAATTAGTATATAAATGGGCATAATATATAATTTATATTTTATAAGGATAGAAATTAAAATATATTGTATATTCTTAACATTGAGAATTGTTATCTCTATATACTACTCTTGCAATGTTTAGACAACTAATCCCTATAAATTAGGATGGTAATAATTCAGAAAAGCAAAGCAAAGAATAAACAAAGGAGTTTAGTAATCTATTATGTGAAAAATACATGCTAAGAACAGTCAGGTATAATATTTAGTATGCTTTTTCTGACAGAAATAATTATCATGACAATAATAGAGAAAGAAATACAGTGCTTCTCTAGAAGACAAACCTGAGATGGGGGAGGAGAGAAATGGGGGACATTGGAGGCAAGAAAGTTGCACTGGTAAAGGGGGGTGAACATTTTATGGCTGAAACCCAATTACAAACATATTTGTAACTATAGAGCTTAGATAAAGAAATTATTAAAAAAAAAAAGAACTGAGGTGACCAAAGGACAGGGAAGGTAGGACTGGGATGTGTCCCCTAACCTGGGGAGTACCATTTGTTCCTAGGTATTGGATATGAATACAAAAACCCCTTCCTCACACCTATATTTATTCTGGCACTATTCACAATAAACGGGCTCTGGAAACAACCAAGATGCCCTTCAACAGATGAATGGCTAAAGAAACTGTGGTACATATACACAATGGAATATTATGCAGCCGTCAGGAGAGATAAAGTCATGAAATTTTCCTATACATGGATGTACATGGAAACTATCATGCTGAGTGAAATAAGTCAGAGGGAGAGAGAGAGAGATGCAGAATAGTCTCATTCATCTATGGGTTTTAAGAAAACTAAAAGTCATTTTTGCAACAATCCGCAGAGACAATGAGAGGAGGGCTGGAACTTCCAGCTCACTTCATGAAGCTCACCACAAAAAGTGGTGAGTGCAGTTAGAGAAATAACTACACAGAGAACTACCATAATCATGTGAATAAATGAGGGAACTGGAAAGCCTGTCTGGAGTACAGGTGGGGGTGGGGTGGGATGGAGGGAGATTTGGGACATTGGTGGTGGGAATGTTGCACTGGTGAAGTGGGTGTACTTTACATGACTGAAACCTAATCACAATCATATATGTAATCAAGATGTTTAAATAAAGGGAAAAAATGAGCAGACTAAAAAAATGCAATATGGCATCCCTAAAATATGCCTTATGAACTGGCACTGGTAAAGAAAATTAATCAATAAAAGTGAAGACAATTTTGGTAAGAATGAATGCCATCTAAATTCTGTGTGGCTGGCAAGAGGCCAGCAGATGTAGATAGGAGATGCAGATCTATGGATGGTATTGGCAAGGAGCCTTGGTCTCACATCACTTGGTTCCCAAGGGGGCTTTTGAAAGCAAAATTCCAGAATTAAAAAAAGTAGAAGCCTAGAAAATTCTTAAATGCTCCCTAAACATATATCTTTAACAGCCTGGAATGCCAAAGAACCAAATTCAATTGCACAAAACAATTCCGACGTTTATTACAAATAGGAAAAATGACAGTTCTTCATGTATAACTTCCTTCTACATAAATATGGGGTTGGTCATCAAATTGTCTAATCACACATAAATCTGCCAACATAAATATGAGTAGCTTTGAACTTTCAATATTTATAATAGAGCATTCCTGATGTTTGCATGACACTAAGAAAATTACTATTTCTGCTGGAAGATAATTCTCTCCAAATGGTATCAACATGAATTATTTCTGTAGACTAAACATTACCAAAGATGGTTCTGAGTTATAGGAAAAAACAACGCAAAACAGTGTAACTTCATAGAGTATATTAGAATATGAGTTTTCAAGATTATAGATGATTACATAATTTGATGTACTAATAGATTAAAAATATAAAAAATGAAAAAATTGGAAACATTAAGGAATATTGAATAATATGTAGTAGCCAATAAATACAGAATCATGATTTAAATTTGAGCTGCTACTTTATTGACTTTTCAGTAGTACAGTAATTTTAAAACTGATGAAATATTTACTAACTGTTCCATATAAATATTCTCAAACCATCCTTCTACAAATCTTAAAGAAATATATCTGATAAATTTAGTATTCTTATTTGAATGTTGGTTTATTATTCTGGTGTCATTGAGAGTCTGTTAAATTACATGTATTAAGTGTTTTTAATGAAATAATCCTATTATTAAAAATATATATTCATGGGGCCGGAGCAATAGTGTAGTGGTACGGTGTTTGCCTTGCACACTGCTGATTCAGGGTGGACTGCAGTTCTATCCCCCAGCATCCCAGATGGTCTCCCAAGTCAGGGGCAATTTCCTAGTGCATACCAGGAGTAACCCCTGGGTGTCAGAAGTTGTGGCCCCAAAACAAACCAAAAAATATATATATTCATGCTTTGCTTATATTTGCTTAATATTTTTGGCTTAGCTGCTTAACATTTTATATTTCTTTAATATTTTCTTAATATTTACAAATAATAATCTATAGTAATATTTTTATATATTTTAAATATTTTTCCTTTTTTTTCTTTTTTTGGCTTTTTTGTGGTGCTTATCTTTACTGTTGGAGTGCTCACTGGATATTTTATTTGACACCTCATTTTGAACTGTTGGGGTGTTTCACCTTTTCCCCCTCCATCTCTCAAACCAATGATGAGAGCCTCTAGAAGGGTTCCGCCCGTTTTCAGTGTATTTGATTATTTATTATTTATTACTTTTCTCTTCTTCAAACAAAACCATATAACTTGAACTATCTAGCCCTGCCTCCCAGTTAGAGGGAGAAATTAGGGAGATACCAGACCAAACAGGTGTAAGACTACTAAGTAGTAAGCTAGGTACAGAGGGGAACACATATTCTAGCAGCCCCAGGGGTGAGGTAGGAGGATATGGGAGATAGGATGAGAACGGAGGTGTAGGGAGGACAAAACGGTGATGGCAATGCCCCTGATTTTATGTAAATATGTACCTAAAATATTATTGTCAACAATATGTAAGCCACTATGATCAAAATAAAAATCATTAAAAATTATGAGAATCTAAAACCATATTTATAGATAATAGTGGAAAATAATTTAATAAACCTTTATGATTGATACAAAAAATAATAATAAAAAGATCCTGGAATCGAACCCAGGTCTGTCCTATGTCAGCTGCATGCATGGCACATGCCTAACCATTGTGTTACCACTCCGTCCCCTTAATTCTCTTGATAAGACAATGAGAGGTTTAGCTTAAAGATCTCCATTCTGGGGCTGTTGGCTTGTTTTTAATGGGATAAATTAGCTTTATTAAGCACAACAGTGATTCTATAGACGATTGCTGACCTATTAATGCCAAGCTTTCACTTGTATGCAATAAAATTTAATTAAAAAGATGTTTTAAAGTTATGGGTCAGATTTAGTTCATTATGTGTGCCCTTCTGTAAAGAACTATAAAATCAATGTTAACTAGCAGTTGAGCTAGATTTTCTTTTTGCCTACTGCAATGCAAGACTGGTTGTTGAGTTCTCAGTGGTCTACAGACTATATTTTATACTTCTGTATTGTAGCATCCTGTTTTGCTTCTATGACTTGACCAGGGAGCTAGTACTTAATGTGTGCTTAATAAGCTTACTAAATCAACCTAAGATACTAAAAAGAAGACACAGAATGTTTTAGGCAGCTTATGAAAGAAAAAGATATAAAATCATGAGGGCTATAAAGATTAGAAAGTTCAAAAAGAGACTAGCAGTAGCAGCAAGCAGAACAAAGTAGTCATGAGTAATACCAGCCCTGGGCAAAGCTCCTCAGTTCTCTGGGTTTGGCAATTCTTAGATTATTTTTTATGGAAACTGAAGTATATTTTTATTACCTAAGATTTTATTATTTTCCATGTGTCTTAATAACTTTAACCTCCATCTCTTTTACACAGTACAAGATATTGGGAAATATATAAAGAAAATTAGTGACAGCCATTCATTATAATGTGATAATATTTTGTGAGTTTATATGTTTCTGGTCAGACTGACTGATGAATTATATTCTTGGAGAAACCTAAAACTTTTTAACACACGTAGAAGTTTGTACTGAGTGGGATAGTATTTGATCCTAAAAACACAATATTAAAATAGAGGAAGAAAATTTGACAGAAGTAAAATATAATAATAACATATACAGAATAATATATTCTAGTTTTCTTTTTTTATAATTATCTATATTTAAACACCGTGATAACAAATATGATTATAGTTGTATGATTACAGTCATGTAAAGAACACACCACTTCACCAGTGCAACATTCCCACACCAATTTCCCAGATCTCCCTCATCCCCACCCCCCCACACCTGTACTCAAGACAGGCTTTCTACTTCCCTCATTCATTCACATTGTTATGATAGTTTTCAGTGTAATCATCTCTCCAACTGCACTCATCACTCTATGTGATGAGCTTCATGTCATGAGCTGCACTTACCAGCCCTCATCTCTCTTGTCTCTGAGATACTGTTAAAAATGTCTTTCATTTTTCTTAAAGCACATAGATGAGTGAAACCATTCTGCGTCTTTCTCTCTTCCTCTGACTTACTTCACTCAGCATAAAAGATTCCATGTACATCCATGTATAGAAAAATTTCATGACTTCATCTCTCCTGACGGCTGCATAGTATTCTATTGTTTATATGTACCACAGTTTCTTTAGCCACTCATCTGTTGAAGGCATCTTGGTTGTTTCCAGAGTCTGGCTATTGTAAATAGCGCTGCAATGAATATAGGTGTAAGGAAGGGATTTTTGTATTGTATTTTTGTGTTTCTCGGGTATATTCCTAGGAGTGGTATAGCTGGATTGTATGGAAGTTCAATTTCCAATTTGTGAAGGAATCTCCATATCGCTTTCCATGAAGGTTGTACTAGATGGCACCACCAGCAGTGAAAAAGAGTTCCTTTCTCTCCACATCCCCGCCAGCTGAGAGCATAAGCATAAAATTTTAGAAAAAATATATAAAAGGTAAATAGATTGCCATTAAATTTAATTGATATAGTTGAAATAGCCCACCTAAAATATAGTAATTAATTTTATTTTAGGTATATAAATGCCACACATGCCATGTTTCCAATTAGGGGTGAATGGATCTGAAATATGCATCTGTGCAAATTAATAAGCCAAGACAGTCATTAGGGAGAACCAAAAAAGTCAGGAGGCTTCTTTCTAGCCTCATTGTTTCCAGCCCACTAAACCTAAACCTCTCTTGCTTCACCAGCTCAAATCCCAACTGGGAGAAGGAGGGTCAAATGAGAGACAAAAGTATCTATCAAGCTAATCTAGTTTAGGTAGACTTTTACATGTCAAAAGGGATGGATGAAAGAAAAGAAAGCTCAGGGAATTCTTTTGTTTTGGATTAAAAAGAAAAGAGTGTTATATCACAAGTGCACATAAAACATTAATCAGAATATACATTATATGCTTAGCTATAAAATGACTATAAACAATATTTTTGCTTGTTTGTTTTGTTTCTTGGTCACACAGGGTGACGCTCAGGGGTTACTAAAGGCTATGCTCTCAGAAATCGCTTCTGGCTCAGGGGCCCATATGGGGACCTGGGGATAGAACTGTGGTCAGACCTAGACTAGCGCAGGCATGGCAGATGCCTTACTCCTTGCTCCACCACACTGGCCCAGCAAATTTTATAATACTTATATCATGCTTTATTTTCTTCAGAGTAAAATTTAATTCAAACAAAAATTTATTTCCTTATTGTAAAATTAAATAATTAACTCCTCAATTAAAGTGGAATAGATGTAAAACAAATACACACACATACACATACACACAATTGGATACTACTCAGCTATAAAGATAAAATCATATTATTTGTTCAGTATCATTGGAACTAGAGAATATCATACTAAGTGCATTTATTCAGCGGGACAGGTACAGTATAATTTATTCATACTTGAAATATAAAGAAACATAGTTAGGAAGTAACAATTGGCCAGTAACAACTAAATTTGACAGTTGACCAATAGAAATGAGTTTGTCAGGGGCCTGAGAGATGATACAGCAGAAGGGCATTTACCTTGCAAGCGGCTGACCCAGGATGAACAGTGGTTTAATCCTTCTGCGTCCCATATGGTTCATAAGCCAGGGGCAATTTCTGAGAGCATAGCCAGGAGTAATCCCTAAGCATCACCGAATGTGTTCCCCCACAAAAAAATGAGTTTGTCAAAGGGCTTTGGTGAGGGGTGGGTATGAGGAGGACTTTAGACAATGTGGAAGGACCTTGACATATTACTTGGTAAAATAGTGTAGTATTATATTTCTGAAACTCTTTTATTAACATTATTATAAACCATGGTACCTAAATAAAAATTGGAAGGAAAATAAAATTCTGGTGGTAATATCTAGATATGCCTTAAGAAGGAAATGCTTATCATAAAATAACAGTTTACTCTAAATTTTATTGAGTGTTCACTAAGTTACCAGTAGGAGTTAGTTTAATAAGAACAACCATTAATAATAGAAGTGACTCTTATAAATGAGCTTTGTTAGCCAGACTCACAGAATATTCCTCCTGCAAGATAGTATGCAGTATCCAAGATAGTAATAATACCAGAAATATTTGAAATCCTCCTTTTATCATTACACATTTATAAACTTAAAACCAAAATGTTGACAGCAACCTACATATTATAAAATAAGTATTTATTTTAGTAATTCATGAAACCTATACTTTTTTAAAAATATATATAAGCTCTCATAAAGAGCTAACAAATCATCAAAACTAATCCAGTCATCAAAAGTACTTCCCAAGTCTTTCTTATTAGATATAATAAAATTATGCTAGGAAATAAAATCATTTTTGTAGACCTAGGAGATTATGCAAATTCATAATAAACCATGCTATGTTAACAGAATCAGTAAGTTACTCAGGGACATGATGGAAGTATCATGACACAAAAAAAGATATTGTTTAATAAGGAGCAAATGGACACCCACAGATCACATTCTTGGGGTGTAAAATCTGAAATCCGTTTTCACATGGATAAATGGCAGTGCATCCACATTACTCATGGACACTGAAATAACTCACATAATAATAATAAATAAATAACTTACCTAACACTATAATAACACTATAAAAATAATAGATATAAACTAGACAGAATATCACTACTATTTCTGATTCTGAGGCTAAAAAAATAGCAAGTGTGAAGATGAGTATGTTCTCCCACAAATTCTAAATTTATCAAATCAGAAATGAGACATACAAGTTAGCTTGGAAAAGTATAAGACTAAAGAGTTCAGTCCCTGATGCTTCCATGTGTGCAGCAGTTCTGATGTTCAAGCTCTCCAGTAACTCCAGGTACACAAGCAATTTCTGGCGATAGCTTAGCTAGAAGTGGATAAACACTACAGCTAAAGCAAGTGATACTGCAGCTAGAATGTGCACAAGCAATTAGAATGTAGCCTTCAGTTAGCAAGTGTGCAAACAGCACAGCACTCATTGAGTACCTTACGTGAAGAGCTCTGAGTCTTAATATGGCAAGCACCATTACTAAATATGTGAACATCAAGGCCATGTGTGAACCTTGACCATTAAAATAATAGCAAAGGGAAGGGGGTAGATATTTTGGGGCCACAAAAACCCAAGAGTAGTTTAATTCAGATTAAAACAAGCAGTTGGGTGTGAATGGGATTTGGAGTTTTGCCAATGAATATCAGAAATCATAAAACTAAGATGTGATCTGACAAGAAGCCAAATAAGAAGTTATCTTATTGCTTCTAACCATAGATACAAGACTCAGAAACATACAAGCAGATTTAAGTTAGGCAGATAGCCCACAAATAAAGACTAATCTGTCCCAAATGAAAAGGCTGGCCTAACTAAGGAGACAATTGGGAAATAAAACCCTAGATGAGAAAACCAACAGAATTATACCAATGACTGGGCAGTAAATAGAAGCTGCACAGAACCTCTGTTAGGGAATCTTGGAGAAGACATGTTACTTAGCTCCCCAAGGCATTCCTGGCACATTTCATTTTGTAATTATCAGCATTCTATATTATGTTTTTGGATTTTTAGTTTCTCTATTTTATTGAACTCCTCCCTCCTCTCCTTTTCTCTCTTTTCTTCATTCTTTCTTCTCTGCTCTCCTCACTTTCCTTCCCTTCTCTTTCTTCTCCTTACCTTCCTTTCTCCTCTCTCCCTGCCCCTCTCACCTCTCTTCTCCCATCCTCCTCCCTTCTATCCTTTTCTTCCCTATCCTATTTTTCCTTCTTTTCCATTATCCGCCCCTCCTCTCTGTTATCCTCAACTTGTCTCACCTTCTCTCCCCTCCTTTTTTCCTTTTTCATATCTTTTCTTTCTCTCAAGCTTTTTCTTCCTTATCATATCTATCTTTCTTTTATTATTCCTAAATAAAACTATTTATTTTGCATATTTATCAAATCCAAAATTACTTTCCTATAATAAAGTACCAAGATCCTAGTCTTATTGAGATGTACTGGAATAAATTGCTTTTTCTGCAAAATGTGTAACTTGGTCTCAGATGGAAAGTGTTGGATCTCAGAAAATCTGGGTGATAGGGATGGAATTGATGCCTAGTGGTTCTCAGGATATAGGATTATCATGGCAAGACTGGCAGGACTTTAATGTCTCTCCATGTCATTCACAGAACTGTGCCTAGGGCACACCTTACTGACAGAGACAAAACATAAAATTTGCATGACAATATAAAACCTGGCTTATAATTCTAACAACACTTATTGAACACCAGAGTTATACTAAATTATATATTATGTGTGTATATAAATGTAATATTTATAAAAGATCCTCCCCAGCTGAATAATTAGTGTTATATGGGATATTTAAGTTTTTAAAAATAAAATATAGAAATAATCAGAGCCATATCTATATAATAAGAAAATATACTTGGGCATATTATATGTATAAAAGGCTTAGTCAATTTATTTGCATGCCTCTGAACATATTTTTTAGAAGCCAGGATTTGAAACAAGAGACTCACATATAAGACACATGCTCTTTGTGTTATAGTTCCTGGTCATATATCTTAAATATCCTAACAGTATAAATCTGGATTAAATGATAATTCTTAGCTATACATCAGTCAATGACGGGCATCAGACACAGCTTTTCAATCAAATCCTTATCTAAGATCAGAAATTATACAAAGAATTCAGAAGAAATAACCAGCTTGATAGGAATTATTAATGACAATTTCCCATAATAGGATTCAACAAAGGCCACAAAATATAATCACAATTCTAAACACACTCCTCATCAAAAACTACCTTGAGAACACCAGGCAAATTTTAAATAGACAATCAGAGGTATAAAATAACCTTTCCCTCTTAAATCAGAATAGACAAAATCCCTTTTCATGGCAAGAATGTATTCTCCATGGTACTGAGACAAATAGGGAAGAACAATCTCCTCTATGTCAAACTGGTCATTAATTTTAAAATAAATGATAAATACCACAAAGTACTATTTTTCCCAGGATGTTCTTGAAAACACAGGCTTCTTACATGCAATGATTAAGTTTCTTATCAGCAGCTAGGTCAATACCAAGGTGGATTGAAAACCAGCCTTACCCTTCTTCAGTTTCTCTCCTTCTCTCTCTGTATCATTCTTTATTTCTGTGTATTTTCTTTGCATATGTGTGTATTTACCTGTGACTCCATTGTGGCTCAGAATACAAATTACAAGTTTTTCAAAAAGACAATATATAGCAGGATATGAAAAGAAAACTTTTTGGGACCAGAACAGTGGTGCAAACAGTAAAGCATCTGCCTTGCCTGCACTAGCCTAGGATGAACTGCAGTTCGACCCCCCTGCATCCCATATGGTCCTGCAAGCTAGGAGCAATTTCTGAGCACATAGCCATCAGTAAACCCTGAATATCACCAGGTATGGCCCAAAAACAAAACAAAAAAAGAAAGAAAGAAAAAAAGAAGAAAGGAAAAAATACTTCAGATATCAGACATAGAAAAGTCTCTTAGGACACCCTAAAAAAAGTAAGGCAGAGAGCACTAAAGAGGAGTCAGTAACATCGTGTATAATTATACAGTCAGGACACCTCAAATAAAGGTAACAACAATTATTTAAAGAAAAATAAACTAAAATCAACAATATTTTCATTGATATTTAAATCCATCTTAAATATATTTCTTTCTCCTTTTTTGCAATTGGAGACATATTCAGCAGTGCTAGTTGTTACTCCTGCCTCTGTCTGTCTGGGGGATGGAGTAGGGTAGGGAACCATGTGGTGTTAGAGATAAAACCCAAATGTTATGCATGAAAAGTATGTAGTCAGCATGTTTAGTTCCCTCCCCTTCTCAACCTTTCTAAGAGGTTTAATGCTGCAGAAAGAAAGCAAGGAAATAGGAAATATTCAATATGAAACATTTGGAATTTGATTACAGAATAGAACTTATCCGGCAGAAGTTTGAATGGAAAGGAATAGGTAGATTAGAATTACATGATAGTGGGTGAGGGTCTATAGATATTTGGTGATGGCAAAGGTACAGTAATTTTGTACAACGAAGGCATAAACATTAACTCTTATAATTATATTGCTTCAACCACTGTAAAATAAAATAAAAAGCAAAGGTGGAAATGATCACACTCATTTGTGGTATATAAAAAGATAGTATGGAAAAAATACCCACAGACAATAGAGATGAGGGCTGGGTGGACAGGCCCATGATAGAAAGCTTGCCACAAATAGTCAGGCTGTGTAACTATGGCAGATATTTGTAAATGATCACTCTAGATAAGAACTGGCTGCTGAAAGTAGGTGATACATGATACCCCTCAGTAACAATATTGTAAACCACAGTGTCTAAAAGGAAAAAAAAAAAGAGAAAAGATGTTATATGCGCTGTTAGCAGAACCCACATAAAAGGAAGTGCCGGGTAGAAGGATATGTTGTATTGGGATCAAACAAAGGACTATAGCTCACATCAGATATTTATTTTAACCTTTTGAGATATATTATCAGCTCCAACTCAAAAAAATAAAAACATTAAGAAAATACTTTGAGGGATCAAGGAGAGATCCTAGTAGTCAAAAACATGGGTTGTGCATTTGATTGGGTTTAACTTGAAATGCAAATACCGTAAGACCTTCCCACTCCTAATTAAGCACCCACTAAATAGCCCTGGTAATTTTTAAAGTCATAAGGAAGAAATAATTCAGGACAAACTTCCGGCTCCCTCACCGTAAAAAAATTTTTTGTTCTGGGAACATGGAGGCTTTTGCCAGCCTGGGGAACTGAGAGGCTTCAAGCCAAATATCTTCTACCAAGCTTAAATGAGATTACGGGGCTTCTGCTCTCCCAACAGCCTTTCCTCTTCTTTCTCCCAGACTCCAGGGCCATCCCTGGGCCCCCGACCAGGGAGGCCAGTGAAGTGGGTGCCCAGAAGGACATTAAAGGAGACCCTAGGCCTTACCCATCCCCACGCAGCACAAGAGAGGCCAGCTTGGGGAAGTAGCCGGCAACTTTCCTTCCCATCAGTCTTCATTTTCAAAACTGGCTAGCACCTCTGCACATACAGATAGTTCAACAGGATATCATAGGGCTCATAATTTTAGAATGCTTAAGACCCACTGGACAGTTTTTCATGGTATAAATTCCACATACAGGGCCTACTACCATATCACTTAGCTTTCTAGAGTTGAAAATTATGATCGTTTTTTAAAATGCTCTAAACACAATCTAATCCATTAAACCTTTCTTCAATAAAGTTTACTATCACTAATCATGATTGGTCTGGAAAATGGAAAACTGTTATACCAGACTAGCCAGCTTTATATATATATAATTTTTCTTTCTTTCTTTTTATTTTCTTTTATTTTATTTTATTTACTCTTTTCTTTTTAAAAAGCCTTCTTTCTCACTGCACCTGGGTTAGTTTTTCAACTGTAACCCATGGATTTATCTTCAATGTATGCCGATATATGTTCATGAGTATATGTGTTTGCCATACCAATGTCTGTCCAATGTTCTTTGTGACATATGTCTATTTCATGGTGTTGACTTTACATAAGTGCTCATTACCATTTTACTTAGCTTTCTAGAATAGAATACTATGTTTTTTTCTAGAAAGACACTATACACAATCTAATCCATGAATCCTCTCTTCAGTATAGTCTAACCTCAACAAGCATGTATGGTCTAGAAAATGGAAAACCTTTATATCAGACTTGCCATCTTTTTCTTATTTTATTTTTTAAGCATTCTGTCCCATTTCATTTGGATCACCTTTTCGACTGTAACCCATGCATGGGTCAATCTTTAGTGTCTAATGTTGTATATGTATGAGCACACAGGTCCACCATACCTATGTCTAAAATAAAAAAGGTGCTCTGGATTTTAACACCCCCTTGACTATTTCTAAAGACTTAAAAGGGACGTGTATATCTCCTTAGAATATTTCTTTAGATATATTCTCATAACAGGTATAACCCTTATTGAATATCCTTTTATATAGTGACAATTTCCCCTATCATTGTGTGTGGGATATGAGATAGGAACACACAAATTTTGTAATGTAGTGGGGCCTTACTCCCTGAACATTGTCATAATGACTTGGTTTAGGCTTAGGCCTCAGAAGAATGGGCATTGTCCATTCACCCCTTAACCAAGGATAGCATCACAGAAACAACCACAGTTGTCTATAATATCACTAAGAAGGAAATCTCTATCAGGGAAGACCCTACCACTGCCCTGGAGTCGACTTACTCAACAAGGGTCCTTTTAACACCCAGACAACATAGCAACAGCAGCAATCTGCTTTCAGGGCAGGGTTCTTGAGGGTGATGTAAAACTAGAGAACACTCCCTATCATCCTGACTTCGATATAGGATATGCACAGAAAACAGGATCTCTAACGACAAAAACCTGGCACCAACAACAGTGATTGTGTGAAAAAATTTTACTGGGACCACAGAGGGGTAGGACAACCTATTATACCTGGACTCCAGAGTTGGTCTTATGCCAGAATACTTCAGCGGTAAGGTCTCTTTGTATTTAGGCCAAGGCTTTTTCCTTTCTATTTCCCCCTTATTTGCTGGGCCTATACAAACAACAACAATTGCCACTCTCACGCCGTTTTATACTGTATTTCTTTAAACTTTTTCCTTAAAAGAAGAACTTACTAAACCTTCTGCTATTACTTTAATGAGTTCATTGGTGATAGAGTACTTTTCACAAATATACTTGCTACTGAACTTTTTCTTCTTTCCTTTCTCTTCCATTCCTTTTATTTTTCTTTCTATTTTCTATTTTCTATAAACTTTGTTTTTGGTCATCTTGAAACAAATGTATTATGGTCAGTTATGTCAACTATGTGATGCAGTTTCTTTAGATAAATTTATTTAAAAAGTCAGCATCTTCAAACTCTAACATTGAACAGCACAGCAGGATGGTCAACAGTTGGCTAGGGTTGGTATCTATTCACTGGTCATTACATAGAAGACAAGAAGGAAGAGGAGGAGGAGGAGGAAGAAGAAAAAGAAACAGAAATAAAAGCAAACTACCTGGTATTACTTATTGATAGCTGCAGAAAGGCAGCCTTTAAAAACATTTATGATTAATTGCCATTTTATTATACATTTGTAACAGCAGGCCAAGTTTAATAAAATGATTAATTATATTTGATAGAAATTAGAATCATTATAGATATAAAAATAGTTGGTTTGTGTAGAACAACTTTATGCATATTAAAATCTAAAAATTTTTATTATCTTTGAGAGTTTTTTCTAGATGTAAATTGGACACAAACATAAAAATTTCTTCATATCTTTGATGTTTCTATTAACAGTAAGCTTTGTTTCTTTCCATCCTTCTATAAAAACACATTTCTTCTTTTTTTTCTTTTTGGGCCACATCCTGTGATTCTCAGGGGTTACTTCTGGCTATGTACTCAGAAATCACTGCTGGCTTGGGGGACCATCTGGGATGTCGGGGGATTGAACCAAGGTCTGTCCTAGATTCACCGTGTGCAAGGAAAACATCCTACCACTGTGCTATCGCTCTGATCCAAAATACATTTCTTCTTTTTTTCATCAGTTACTTATTTTCATCAGTATATAAAAGTTATAAAAATTAAAAGAAACATTAATCTCTTCTACAGTTATAAATGTTATGCCATAGATGTTAACAATAGTCTCACAATCCTTTGTATTTGTGTTAAATTATTATTTAAATGGTGATTCCAGTTCTGTTTTATTAGTATTTTGTCTTTCATGTTCAGTTAAGGTGTTAAGATTTTTACTTAACCTCTCATGTTTTAAGGTTTTAATTTTGCTGGTAATTCTTATTGCACTTTCTGCTCCTACATTATTCTTATTCTACTTTTTAGTTTTTCACACCCCCAACATATTTTTGATACTTCTAGTTCTTTCAGAAATGATGTTAGATTACATTTTGGTACATTCTTTATTATTAATGTGAACCTGTATTGCTAAGGTCTGCCTACTTATTGATTCTTTTATTGTATTTCAAGAATATGACAACTTGTATTTTTACTAAATTACTCTTGAGTTTATTTCCTAGTTCTACTATTATTTCTTTGCTGATTTAACAGTTGTTCAGGAGCATGCTAAGTTTCAACAAATTTGACTTTTTTTCAAAAATTTTTTTTGCTGGTTTCTAGTTTTATAAATTTCTGGTTAGAAAAGGACAGTTAACTTTAGTGCAGTCTACATATGTGTACTGAATTGTTTATGTATTTCAATATGTGATTATTTAATAATTTCTATGACCACTTGAGAATAAAGTGAACTAATTTCTTTGAGTTAGAATTTCTCTATATGTCTATTAGGTGTATTTTAGTAATTATTTAATGTTAAGACATGATTTCTCTAAGAAACTTTTATCTGGGCAGTAAATTTAATAATTTAATTGATTTGTTGAGTATTTTTAACCTATTTGGAATTCTGGTAAAGGGGTGAGAGATAAAGGAGAGAAATGCAGTCAAGAGAGATAGAGAACCTCCTCAAAGGGAATATTTTATAGCTTCTTATATTGAAAAGCTCAACTTATTTAAATTATAACATGAGATAGCCACAAGCATCTTAATTTGACCCACAAGTGGTGCCTGAATGCACATCATCCCAAAGAGAGGAGCCTATAAAATGCAAGTCAAAAAAAGGTGAGCTGTACCTGCCCTGAAGGATGGAGGGAGCAAGAGTAGCATATTGCTTTGCTCCATTTTGTTACCTCTAATTTCTTCTATTCAATAAATATATCACAACCTGTAGAAAACACCAACTACAAACATGACAATGAATAAACAATGCAGACCAACACCATGCAGAAAATGAAGGTGGCAGAGCTGATCATCTGAAAAGTGCCAATCACTTATTTAGCCTGTCGGATAAGGACTTTAGAGAAGAAATATGAAAGAGCCTCATAGAACTCAAAGAAAGCATGAAATGAAGGGACAAACCAAAAATAAGAATCAAGAGGATATGAAACTAGAAATGAGAAAACTCCAAATTGAAATTATCAGACTGAAAAACTTAGTAGGTAAAATGAAAGTCTCACTAAAAAGCCTTTCCAACAGAGTAACATTGGCTGTAGACAGAATCAGTGACCTGGAAGATGAAATACATAATAACTCCTACAACAGAAGAGATTAAAAAAGAGCCTTAAAGCAAATAATCAGACAATGAAAAAATGGAAAGAATGTGTACAGATTAAAAATGAAGTCTTTGGGGCCAGAGCAATGAAGCAGTGAAGGGCATTTGCCTTGAACACTGCTGACTCAGAATGGACTGCAGTTGTATCCCCCAGCATCCAATATATTCCTCCAAGCCAGGGGCAATTTCTTGAGTGCATAGCCAGGAGTAATCCCTGGGCGTCACCAGGTGTGAACTAAAAACCAAAAAAAAAAAGCCTTTGACAAACTCAATAGATACAACATAAGAATCATTGGAGTCCCACAAACCCAGAAATTCCCCATGAAGAATCAATTATCAAGGACATCATTGCAGAGAAACTCCCAGAGATACACAGTGCATGCAACCAAATCCTACATACGCAGAGTACCAGCTAAAAGAGATATCGACATATCGACTGGTTGTTACAACCAGGACTAGACAGTACGCATCCCAGGACCAACAACAACAACAAAAAGCTCTAACCTAGCTTCTGGTCTACAATATGTTCAATAAACAAGATCTCCAATTCCAGAGGTCTGACTGAGACAATCGCAAGTGAACGGGTCTTCCAGAAACATAACGAAAGACTCTATCCCAGGCTCCATCCTAGGAGCAACATAATGACCAAGAACACCAACTACAGAAGATTAATTAAAACGACACTGAAGAAGCAGACTGCTAGAACCACAAAGAAAGCCTTCATCATTAGCTCCATTCCTTGAGCTGCACAGTCACCAAGATCTCTAGATACAGAGGACTGATTTTACCATCCATGACAAAGCAGAAGTCTTCCATACACCACAAAAGCACCAAGGGGAGAATAAATGATCATGCAAGGAGTCTATAGTTAATCCCATGAGGGTATATGCCAGGGATGGAGAAACCCTGTATCTCCTAGGCCAAGGGAATTCCCTCTATAATATCCCCAACAGTTACTTTGCCTATGCAGGGGAGGGGAGGAAAAAGAAAAGCACAAAATAATCATTTTTCCACATATATATTTATTTATTGATTTTTTGACGTCCTTATTTTGGTGTAGATATTGAAGTTGATGTCTCTTTTTTATTTTATATTATTTTATTTTATTTTTCTCTTTCTTTTTGCACTCCGGCATGATTTGAATTTAGAACCGAGACAATTGTTTGGTGCTTCTCTTTATTGCTGTAGGGCTCATTGGCTATTTAATTTAACATTTATTTTTGTATTGTTATGGTGTTTCAATTACCTTTTTCAAGTCCTCTTTCAAACTGAGGCTGATAGCCACTAGAAGGACTCTGCCCATTTTCAGCATATTTTTATGATTATTATTTTTTTTTGCTTAATCTTTACCCCATTCTATTGCTTTTCTTTCCCTCAAACAAAACAACATAACTCGATTTATCTAGCTTAGCCTCTCAAATAGAGGGAGAAACAAGGGAGGGCACCAGGACCAAACAGATATATGATCATTGATAGTAAGCTAGACAAAGAGGGGACCACCTACTCTAGCAGCCCAGGGGGTGATGATGGGGGATATGGGTTGCAGAAAAAGAATGGGGAAGGGAAGGAGAGAGGACAAATTTGGTGGTGGGTATTCCCCTGATTCAATGTTAACATGTACCTAAAATACTAATGTTATGATATGTAAGCCACTATGATCAAAATAAAAATAAAAAAAGGTATCAAAAAAGTTCCCAACACACATACTAGTCACAATGACATATCCCACATATAAGGTTAAAATATTGAAAGCAGCAAGAGAAGAAAGGGCATTACATTCAAAGGTACATCATTAAGATTTACAGAAAATCTATCACAAAAAAATCCTCACAGCCTGAAGGCAGTGGTGGGATATAATGACAAAACTCAACAAAATGAATGCTTTCCCAAGAGTACTTCACCTGGTTAAATTCACATTGAGGTTTGAAGGAAGAATACATAGCTTTACACATAACTAAAATCTCAGAAACTTTACAGACTCAAAACAGGCTTAAAAGATAATAGAAAATTCTTTTTAAGACAAGACAGACCAAGAAACACACCAAACTCTTACAGAAATATTACACTAAATCCCATGACAATTAACTTTCTCATGTCCATAGACTAAAAGCACCAGGTAAAAGAACATAGTGACAAAAGGGATCAAAAATCTGAATCCAATGTTCTGCTGCCTACAAGAAACACCTAAATAGTCAAAACAAACAAAGTCAAAGGTTGGAGAAAAAACATCCAAGCAAATAAGTCATTTAAAAAGTCTGGAGTTGTCATATTAATAACATGTGACACATATAACTTAGTCAATTTTACTAAGGAATGGTGTATTGCCAAAAGTATTTAAATATATTTATAAAAATAACTTAATTGATGTGAAAATTATAAAAACTACATTACCATTTTAAAATCATGACTTTAAAAGCAATAAATATTTAATTTCTTTTTAACTAAAATATTTTGCTTACTGTTTTTATACAATAGTCGTGCAATTGATAATGGCAGTACATAACATAATAGCATAAAAATAACAACGTAATTGCTTAAAATAATGTAGATGACCCTTTCTCAATTTTTATACATCTCTTTGTTTTAAGATTTAAAATATATGGTTCACTCTGAGGACTTCAAGGGAAACTTCTTCTGCGCCTATCTGCCTGTGTTTCTGAATCCCTGAAGGTCTCCTCAGAGGCCTAGGGAGTGCACCCCCAAAAAAACTGCATTTTGAAGCTGCCCAGTAAGTACATTCTGGCTATGGGGATTGCTGTCCAATAAGCTGAACTCTCTGGCCTGTGGAGGCTCCAACCTGCTGTGACTTTGTTCACTCTGAGGACTTCAAGGGAAACTTCTCCCTGCCTGTGCCTGTCTGCTTATGTTTCTGAATCCCTGAAAGTGTCCACAGAGGCCTAGGAAGCGCACCCCAAAAAAAACTGTCAACTAGAGGCAGCAGAAGAGCGTGGCTGCTTCAATTCACTTCTTGCCACACACTCTTTCTAACCAATGAACCCCACCACAACACGCAGAATAAAACAAACTACAAGCGTGAAAATGGGGAAACTTCGCAGGCAAACAACATCCACAGAGAATGAAGACGAAAGCTCAGATGACCTAATAAATTCCAAACACCTGATTAACCTCTTGGATAAGGAACTTAAAAAAGCAATATGGAAAATGTTTGTAAAACTCAAAAAAAGCATAGATCAATCTGAACAGAACACAAAGACAGAAATCAGAAAATTCCAAACTGAAATAGCAGATTTAAAAAGATGGTAGCTCACCTGAAAACCTCAGTGGATGACCTCAACAGCAGGGTATCAGCAGCTGAGGAGAGAATCAGAGTACTGGAAGATGTGATGCAGAATAACTCAACACAACAGAAGAAATTGGAAAAGAACCTTAAGACAAATGAACAGGCAATGGAAAAAGTACTCAAGGAATGTGAACAGATGAAAATAGAAGTCTTTGATAAACTCAACAGAAACAACATAAGAATAATTGGAGTCCCAGAGACCCAGGAAGGAGATCTCCACAAAGAATCAACTGTCAAAGGCATCATCAAAGAGATACTTCCAGAGTTAAAGACTACATGCAATCAAATCCTGCATGCCCAGAGTATCATCTAAAAGAGACCAAAATAAAAACACCCCAAAACACATCCTCATTACAGTGACATATCCCACAGACAGAGATACAACACTGAAAGCAGCAAGATCAAAAAGGAGCATCCCTAAGACATACCACAGATATGTCACAAGAAACTCTCAAGGCCAGAAACAGCGGTGGGATATTGTAACAAAACTGAATGAAATGAATGCCTCACCGAGAATATTGCACCTAGCCCGACTCACATTCAGGTTTGAAGGAAGAATACATAGCTTCATGGATATACAAACAACAGCTCAGAAACTTCACAGATGATAAACCAGCCTTAAAGGAAAAACTGACAGGTCTACTCTAAGACAAGAGAGACCAACAAACACAGCAAACTTATCTACAAAGATGACATTAAATCCTATGACAATCATCTCCCTCAATGTCAGTTGACTACATTCACCAATTAAAAGACACAGCGTGGCAAAATGGGTCAAAAAGATGAATCCAACCTTCTTCTGACTACAAGTAACACATTTAAATAGTCAGAGCAAACATAGACTCAAAATCAAAGGCTGGAGGAAAATCATCCAAGCAAACAAAACCCTAAAAAAAGCTGAGGTGGGCATATTAATATCTGATGACACCAAATTTATACTCAGAAAAGTGGTAAGGGACAAAGATGGACACTATGTACTAATCAAAGGATATATGCAACAGGAAGAAATCATACTATTAAACTTATATGCACCCAATGAGAGACCAGCAAATTATCTAATACAATTACAGACAAATCTGAAAGAAAGCATCAAAAATAACACAATAATTGTGGGAGACCTCAACATGGCCCTATCAACACTTGATAAGTCAACCAGACTGAAACCCAACAAAAACATACTATCCCTGAAAAGAGTAATGGAAGAAAGAGGACTAGTAATATATATAGGACACTCCATCCCAAAAAACCTGGATACACATTCTTCTCTAATGTACATGGGTCATTCTCCAGGATAGACTACATGCTGACACATAAAACATACCTCCATAAAATCAAGAGGATAGAAAATGCAGGCTACCTATGCTTACCAAAAGGCTCTGAAATTAGATGTGAACTACAAAGCCACACAGAAGAAAAACTTCAACAATTGGAAATTAGACACCCTGCTACTGAACAACCAGTGGGTCAAGATGAAATCAAAAAGGAAATTAAAACTTTCCTGAAAACAAATGACAATGAAGACACAAACTGCTAGAATCTATGGGACACAGCAAAAGGGGTCCTGAGAGGAAAATTTATAGCTCTACAAGCACACATCAGGAAGGAAAAAGGGGCATACCTGAATAATTTAATGATGCAGCTCAAAAAATTAGAAAATCACCAACAAAAGGAACCAAAAATAGGGAGACAGAAGGAAATAAACAAGCTGAAAACAGAACTCAATGAAGTGGAAAACCAAAAAGCTATCAGAAAGATCAATGAAAGCAGAAGTTGGTTCTTTGAAAAAATAAATAAGATTGATAAACCATTTGGTAAAACTCACAAAGAAAGAGTAAGAGAGAAATCTGGTAACCTGTATTAGAAATGAAAAGGGGGAGATCACGACAGATATCGCAGAGATCCAAAGGGTAATCAGAGACTACTTTGAGAAACTTTATGCTACTAAACATGCGAACCTAGAAGAAATGAAAAAATTCTTGGACACATAACTTTCCACAGGAGGAGGATGTAGAATATCTAAACACCCCCATCACTACTGAGGAAATTGAAACTGTAATCAAACATCTGCCCAAAAAGAAAAGCCCAGGCCCAGATGGATTTCCTAATGAATTTTTTCAAATCATTCAAGAGGATCTACTACCAATGTTAGCCAGGCTCTTCCATGAAATTGAAAAAAACAGGAACACTCCCAAACAGCTTTTATGAAGCCAACATCATCTTGATACCAAAACCAGACAGAAGCACTGCCAAAAAAGAAAATTACAGGCCAATATCCCTGATGAATGCTGATGCAAAGATCTTCAACAAAATCCTGGCAAACAGGATCTAATGTATCATCAAGAAGATCATACACTACAAACATGTTGGTTTCATCCCAGGAATGTAAGGATGGTTTAACATAAGTAAATCTATCAACATCATAAACAACATCAACAAGAAGAAAAATAAAAATCACATGATCATATCAATAGACGCAGAGAAAGCATTTGATAAGGTCCAACACCCATTCTTGATCAAAACTCTCAGCAAGATGAGAATGGAAGGAACCTTTCTGAATCTAGTTGAAGCCATCTACCACAAGCCAGTGACAAATATTATCCTCAATAGAGAAAAACTAAAAGCCTTTCCTCTAAATTCTAATACAATAAAAGGCTGTCCACTCTCACCACTCCTCTTTAACACAGTACTGAATGAATGTTCTTGCTATAGCGATCAGGCAAGAAAAAGATATCAAGTGAATCCAGATAGGAAAGGAAGAAGTCAAGCTCTCATTGTTTGCAGATGACATGATAATATACTTAGAAAACTCCAAAGACTCTACCAAAAAGCTTCTAGAAAGAGTAGACTCATGTAGCTAGGTGGCAGGCTACGAAATTAACACACAGAGATCAATGGCCTTTTTATACACCAATAATGATAAGGAAGAGAAGGAAGTCAAGAAGGCAATCCTATTCACAAATTCAAATATCTTCGAGTCAACTTGACCAAAGACGTGAAAAAAATAAGAGGATACACAAAAATGGAAACACATACCCCGCTCATGGATTGGCATGACTAACATCATGAAAATGGCAATACTCCCCAAAGATTTATACAGATTTAATGCGATCTCCTTAAAAGTACCCATGACATTCTTCAAAGAAGTGGATCAAACACTTATGAAGTTCATCTGGAACAATAAACTCCCTAGAATAGCTAAGAAAAAACTCCTAGGGAAAAGGAAAATGGGAGGCATTACTTTCCCCAACTTTAAAGTGTACTACAAAGCAATATTTATCAAAACAGCATGGCATTGGAATAAAGACAGACCCTCAGATCAGTGGAATAGGCTTGAGTTCGCAGACATTGTCCCCCAGACATACAATTACCTAATTTTTGACAAATGAGGAAGAAATTTTAAATGGAGCAAAGAAAGCCTCTTTAATAAGTGGTGCTGGCAGAACTGGTTAGCCACTTGAAAAAGAGTGAACATAGACCTCCAGTTAACGTCAAGTACGAAGGTAAAATCCAAATGGATTAAAGACCTTGATATTCAGACCTGATACCATAAGGTATATAAAACACTATGTCGTAAACACTCCACGACATTGAGAATAAATGCATCTTCAAGGAGGAAACTGCACTTTTCAAACAAGTGGAAGCAGAGATCAACAGATGGAAATACATTAAACTGAGAAGCTTCTGCACCTCAACAGAAATAGTGCCCAGGATACAAAAGTCACCCACGGAGTGGGAGAAACTATGTATCCAACACCCTTCAGATAAGGGGCTAATATCCAAAATATACAGGGCACTGACAGAACTTTACAAGAAAAAAAAAACATCTAATCCCATCAAAAAATGGGGAGAAGAAATGAACAGACATTTTGATAAAAAAGAAATACAAATGGCCAAAAAGCACATGAAAAAATGTTCCTCGTCACTAATCATTAGGGAGATGCAAATCAAAACAATGATGAGATACCACCTCACACCTCAAAGATTGGCGCTCATCACAAAGAATGAGAACAATCAGTGCTGGCTGGGATTTGGAGAGAAAAGAACTCATATCCACTGCAGGTGGGAATGCCATCTAGTCCAACCTTTATGGAAAGCGATATGGAGATTCCTCCAAAATCTGGAAATTGAGCTCCCATTCGACCCAACTACTCCACTCCTAGGGATATACCCTAAGAACACAATACAATACAAAACCCCTTCATTATGCCTATATTTATTGCAGCACTATTCACAATAACCAGGCTCTGAAAACAACCAAGATGCCCTTCAACAGATGAATGGCCAAAGAAACTGTGGTACATATACACAGTGCAATATTATGCAGCCATCAGAAGAAATGAAGTCATGAAATTTTCCTATACATGGATGTACATGGAATCTATCATGCTGAGTGAAATAAGTCAGAAGGGGAGAGAGAGAGTGAGTGAGAGAGAGAGAGAGAGAGAGAGAGAGAGAGAGAGAGAGAGAGAATAGTCTCACTCATTTATGGTTTTTAAGAAAAATAAAAGTCGGGCTCGGAGAGATAGCACAGCGGCGTTTGCCTTGCAAGCAGCCGATCCAGGACCTAAGGTGGTTGGTTCAAATCCCGGTGTCCCATATGGTCCCTTGTGCCTGCCAGGAGCTATTTCTGAGCAGACAGCCAGGAGTAGCTCCTGAGCACTGCCGGGTGTGGCCCAAAAACCAAAAAAAAAAAAAAAAGTCATTTTTGCAACAATCCTCAGAGATAACGGGAGGAGGGCTGGAACTTCCAGCTCACTTCATGAAGCTCACCACAAAGAATGGTGAGTGCATTTATAGAAATAACTAAACAGAGAACTATCATAATCATGTGAATGAATGAGAGAACTGGAAAGCCTGTCTGGAGTACAGGTGGGGGTGGGGGGATAGAGAGAGATTTGGGACATTGGTGATGGGAATGTTGCACTGGTGATGGGAGTGTTCTTTACATGGCGAAACCTAATCACAATCATATATGTAATCAAGATGTTTAAATAAAGAAAAAAAGAAAGAAAAAGAAAAAAAGAAAAAAGTAGATAGGTAAATAAAATAAATAAATAAATAAATAATATTTAAAAAATAAAAAATGTTTTGTGCTTTTTGCCTTTTTTTTCTCCCTGCACAGGCACAATAAATATTGGGGTTATTTGGAAAGGAATTCACTTGGCCTAAGAGATACAGGGTTTCTCCACCCTTGGAGTATATTGCCATGGGATTAACTATAGACTCCGTTCAATTTCATTTACTCTCCCCTTGGTGCCTTCGTGGTATTTGGAAGATTTCTGTTCCATCCTAGGTGATAAAATCAGACCTCTATATCTAGAAATCTCAGTATCTGCACAGATCCAGAAGTGGAACTTATGATGAAATCTTTCTTTGTGGTTTTAGAAGTTTTGTTCCCTTGGTGTCATTTTAATCCGTCTTCTGTGGTTTGTGATCTTGGTCTTTGCGCTGATCCTAAGATGGAACCTAAGATAGTGTCTTTCATTGTTTTTCCAGAAGACCCATTCTGTTGCAATTGTCTCAGCCAGACCTTTGGAAGTGGAGATCATGGTTGTTAGACCTTAGACTAGGGCTTTTTTTTATTGGTCCCAGGATACATACAGTCTGGTCATGGTTCTAGCAGCCAGTCATCTGTAAATTGCGATCTTGCCTTTTGGACTGACCAAAGGGTGAAAAGTCTTCTGATTTTGTCTTACTGTTAGCTGGTGAGGTAGGATAACCTGCTCTTAGGTCAAGTTATTCCCATTTTCTTCATTGCCAGGATATCATATTAGAGCTGGCACTTGTTGGTGGCCCAGCAGTATTAAGAATGTCCCGGATGGGATTTTTTTTCTCTAGCTGTTGTGAAGAATTGTGTTGTTTCTATGTCTGGGATCCAGGATTCAAGGCTGGATGAATAGTGTCTAATCACCTGGGGTCTAAGTTGGGTGCACGTGACTTATTTTCAAGGTGGGAGATATCCCTGTATTGTAAACAACTATGAGTTCTTATCCCTAGTAAATAAGAGCTTGTTTATATATGTAAGATTTCCCCCTTTTTTTTAGTGTGTCTTTACAGGGAGAAATGGTGCTACATTATATTGTCAGTGCATTTAGGGCTGGAAAGAAAAGAAAACAGATACAGGTCACACACCCAAAAAAGATAAAAATAGGAATAAAAATATATGTGCTCACCTATGTATATGTAGAACAGACATTTAAAAATAAAATAAAAAAGTAATTAAAGGAACAAAATGATGCAAAAGTCTACCTTACTTTTGGGGAAAAGCAGGTAAAGAGCTGGTGTAATACAGGTCTTATACTTATGATGGAAGTATAGGTTTTCCCATTGTCTTTTGAGATTTTCTTTTGGTGTGTGGGTTCTAGGGCTCCTTTCCATCATACACCCTGACCTTCTTGAGATTGGTAATAGATTTGCAGCAGGGAGGTCTTAGAAGAGTTTTTGCATTGGGGATACTTTTAGAGCTAATTCCATTTTCAAGTAACAGTCCAAGTTAGGGGGAGTTGGTAGGGAGGGCCGCGCAGCATAGTCAGCAGGGGAATTGGTTGCCTATTCTTGCCTGGGACGAGTTGTGGGTTTGACTGGTTGTCCCTTCGCTTAGGTGCTGGGTACTGGTTCGTTGGGGTAGGAGGTCAGTCTTGATGACTAATGGATTAAGAACTGAGGGTGAAGAATTTTATTAAGGTGAGAGGTCTGGATGGGATCGAGTGGTAAAGGGATAGTCAGATTTCCAAAGGGGGGAAAGGGGAAAGTATATGAAAGGGGCAGAAAAGAAGAAAAGAGAAAATACATTAAAAAGAAAAAGAGAAGAAGAAAAAAGAAGAAAAAACAAAGTAGTGAGAAGAGGAAAAATGGGAAGGGAATGCTAGTTTGCTTGAATGTGATCAATGATTGGGGCCTGCAGAATGAGTCTGTAGGTCACAGTCGCTGCTTTGGTGGTCTGACTGGTCACGTGCTTCAAATGATTTTATGTATACTGTTGATTGATTTGCATATGTTGAACCAACCTTGTATTCCTGGTATAAAACCCACTTAGTCATGATGTATAATCTTTTTGATGAAGTGCTGGATTTGATTTGCTAAGATTTTGTTGAGTATCTTTGCATCTATGTTCATTAGTGATTGGTCTGTAGTTTTCTTTCTTGGTGCTGTCTTTGCCATCTTTGGGAATGAGTGTGATATTAGCCTCATAAAGGAATTGGGGAGGATTCCTGTTTTTTCGATGGTTTGGAAGAGCATATGGAAAAGTGGTAGTAAGTGTTCTCAAAATGTTTGATAGAATTCACCTGTAAATCGATCCTCACCTGGACTTTTGTTCTTAGGGAGTTACTTAATTACATCTTCAATTTCCTCTGAGGTGATTGGTCTGTTTAGGCTTTCTAGTTCTTCCTATTTCAGTCTTGGATGATGGTATTTTACCAGGAATCTGTCAATTTCTACTGGGTTCTCTAGCCTAGCTGAGTATAGTTGTTTATAATATGATCTCATAATATGTTGTATTTCTTGAGGTTCTGTTGTAATCTCTTCCCGTTCATTTGTGATCCTACTGATTTGGGTGTTTTCCATCATTTTTTTTTGGTGAGTTTTGCCAGTGGTTTGTCTATCTTGTTTATTTTTTCGAAAACCAACTCCTGGTCTCATTGGTTTTTTGGTATTGTTTTCTTAGTTTCTATGTTGTTTATTTCTGATCTGGTTTTTATTATTTCTTGCCTTCTGGTTGTGATTGGATTTCTCTGCTGCTGTTGTTCCAGTTCCTTGAGGTGATTCTTTAAACTGTTGAATTTGTCATTTTTCTGTTTCTTGACATAGGCCTGTATTGCTATGAGTTTCCCTTTAATTACAGCTTTTGCTGTGTCCCACAAATTTTGACAAGTTGTCTCTTCATTATCATTTGTCTCAAGGAATCTTTTTATTTCTTCCTTGAGTTGCTCTTTGATCTAGCTGTTGTTGAACAGCATGTTGTTTAATCTCCAGATATTAGTTTTTCTCCATTGCTTCTTCTTGAAGTCAATTTTGACCTCTGTTACATAGTGATCTGATAGGGTGCTTCTAATAATCCTTACCTTTGTGGTCTTATATAGGTTGGCTTTGTATCCTAAGACATGGTCTATTCTGGAGAAGGTTTCATGTGGGCTTGAGAAGAACGTGTATTCTGCTTTCTGGGGATGATGGGTCCTATATAAGTTTATTAGCCCTATATCTTCTAATTTTTCATTTAAAGCTCTTATTTCTTTGCTATTTTTCTGTTTGGTGGATCTGTCCAGTGGTGATAGTGGAGTATTGAGGTCCCCTACTATTATCACGTTTCCCTTCATGTGTTTCTCCAGGTTTGCAGCAGTTGCCTCACATATTTTGCTGGCTCTACATTAGGTGCATAGATATTGACCAGGTTTAGTACTTCTTGATCTAATGTTCCCCTGATCAGTAAGTAGTGACCTCTTTCTCTCTGATCACTTTCTTCAGGTTGAATGTAATTTGGTCTGATATAAGAATGGCTGCCCCTGCTCTTTTTTGTTTTCTATCGGCCTGAATAATAACTTTCCATTTTTTTATTCTAAGCCTGTGCTTATCCTGTAGTTGTAGATGTGTTTCTTGCAGACAGCATAAGGCCGGTTTATTTTTTTTAATCCAGTTCTTTACTATGTGTCTTTTAATGGGAGAGTTTAGTCTGTTAACATTTAGGGAGATTATTTTTTTTCTTTTTTATCTTTTTGTATCTATAGGGGAGAGCACAAACACAGTCCCCCACTACCACAAATTATGCAGTCGAGTTTCTCACATTTGGGGAAATCGCAGGGCTCAGCACATCCGGAGTACAATGGATAAGCCTCACCCTGGGAAAACCACCTTCGTGATCATGGTATCTCCCCTGCCAGGAAAATATAGAGAGATTATTGTCAGAGATGCCTGTTGTGCAGTTGTGTTGTGTAGGGTGTTTGTTGTTACAATCGGGGGGTTTGGATTGTGTAATTCATCTCTGAGTAGATTGTTTAGGATCGGCTTTGTTTGCACAAATAATTCAAGTTCGTTTTGTTTGAGAATGTTTTTAGTCTGCCCTTCCATATTAATGATAGCTATGCTGGGTACTGGACCCTAGGTTGGAAATTTCTTTCATTCAGTCATTTAAATATGTCATTCCATTGTCTTCTTGCTTGAATTATTTCAAATGGGAGATCTGGTTTGATTCTTATGTCCCTTCCTTTGTACTTGAGATTTTTTCTCCCTTATTGCTTTAAGGAGTTCATCTTTCTCTTTTTTTTTTTTTTTTTTGCCATTTGGATTACTATATGTCTTGGAGTTGGTTTATTAAGGTCTATTTTATTAGGGACTCTCTTCACTTTCTGGATTTGCACTGAAGTTTCTTTCCAGAGGGTGGGAAAGTTCTCTGCTATTATTTCTCTGGCTATTTGTTCTTCCCCTTTCCCTATTTCCTCCCCTTCTGGTATACCCACAATTCTTAGAATGTTTCTTTTGTCCTTGTTCATTAGATACTGGATTTTCCTTCCAGTGCTTTGCCTTTTATCTCTTTGTTGGTTTCTTGGTCATTTTTTGTTTGCAGCTTTCCTTCGAGTTCTTCAATGTGCTTCTCCAACTGTGTGTTTCTCCTCGTAAGGCTTGTTACATTGTTTATTCATTTCTTCATTTCCTTTTGTATGGAATCTCTCATGTTCTTTAACATTTCTTCTTAATTTGGCTGATTTGTTTATTCATAGATATCTTATACTCGGTGGCTAGCAGTTCTTTCATTTTTTATCAATTCTTGCATTTCCTTCCTCATGGCTGCTTTTAGGTCTCCTTCCCATGGATCTGTGCAGTTTGGTGGACTTGGAAACTTGCTAGGGTTTGTCTCCGTATCTCCAGATGTTAGAGTTCTCCTTGATTTACTCATATTTTTCTGTATTTATTGGTGTGGCTTGGAGTGCAGTGCCTTTTGAATTCAGCCTGCTTTGGTCCCCTGTGGCGTGGGTATGTGTCCCCTCCCTGAGCATGGTTCTAGAGGGGTCTGTTGGGTGAGCTCGCTGAGGTTCTTCTCCTCCTGTGCTCTCTATGTGGCCTGATCCGTTGCTTTTCCCTTTTGTTGCCAATTAGTGCAGTTCCGCTCCTGACCACAACAGTGGAGGGCACAGTCGGGCCTAGCTCCTTTGCCCCCTCCCCTACCTGGGAGTCAGCTCTGCCACTTCCTTCAGTGGGTCTGGTCTAGTCCCTCTCCCTATTCCTGCCAGCCTGTGCAGTTCTGCTCCTGGCCACCATGGTTAAGGGCACTGGCTCTCTGTCCTCCCTCCCCTATCTGGGAGTCAATGGAGTCCCCCCACCCCAAGCCTCAGCAGAAATTCCCGCAGCCAAACCCACCCGGTAGCTACCTTCAGCTCTTGGGGAGTCTCAGGTCCACTCCGGGGCTCAGGGGAGTGGGCTACTATAGGTTAGTCAAAGGTCCAGGTGGCAGGCCCAAGCTCACCCAGTCTATTGGTCCCAGCCCATCCCAGCAGCACAGAGTGGGTCAGGTGCAGGGATCTCCTCACCCCATCTGCACTCAGCTTGGGCTTGGGGTCCCTGGGGAGGGCCGCATGATGTGGTGGTGAGGTGCCTGTCTCAGGCACCCACATGGAGAGTGGGTAAAATCGATCTCCAGGATCTTATATGGTCCCAAATCAGGAGCAATTCTTGAGCACAGAGCAGGGTGTGGCCCAAAAACCAAAAAGAAGAAGAAGAAAGAAAAAGAAAGAAAGAAAGAAAGAAAGAAAGAAAGAAAGAAAGAAGAAAGAAAGAAAGAAGAAAAGAAAGAAAGAAAGAACGAAAGACAGAAACAAAGAAAGAAAGAAAGAAAGAAAGAAAGAAAGAAAGAAAGAAAGAAAGAAAGAAAGAAAGAAAGAAAGAAAGAAAGAAAGAAAGAAAGAAAAATTAAATTACATTTTAGTTCTCCCCCAAACTGAATCTTGAATAAATTAAGAAATAGTTTATTTATATCACTTACTTATCAATTATCTGCCTGATATATCCTTAAAGAAAGGTAATCCTGACATCAATCACCTGCTGTTTTGACAGTCATAGAATTTCCTTACTCTTTTTCTCCTCTGCCTATAATAGATCCATTCAGGTGGTCTAGACTTTTTTTAGGGTGTTACATTGAATGTTATCTCATTCAAATATAATTTTTTCCATGAATTCTTCTAAGTTTTAATATGTCTCGATTTGTGTTATAATGCCCTCTCTCTCTTTTTTAATCTGGGGCCACACAAGGTAGTGCTCAAGAGCTATATTCAGCTCTGTGCTTGGGATAACTCCTTCAGTTCTTGGGGTCAAGCAGTACTGGTGACTCAGTACAAATTTCTTCATGTGTTAGAACCATCAGGCAAACCATTACTCAGTCCTTTCAGTCATCTCTCTGGCCCTAAATTGTAACATTTCTTTGAAATAGTATCTGAGTTCTGCTCACAGATACTTTACAGAAAATTACCTAAGTTTGGGGTCTGAGTGCTAACACAGCAGTAAGGCATTTGCCTTGCACACAGCTCGTCCAGGACCGACATGGGTTTGATCCTCTGCATCCTATATAGTGCCCCTAGCTAGGAGCGATTCCTGATTGCAGAGCCAGGAGTAACCTCTGAGAGCCTCTGGGTATGGTCCAAAACAAACAAAAACAAACAAAAATTACTTAAGTCAATTTCAGACTTGGATATCTTTAAAAACAACATTTTTATAGCAAATTATTGTTGCATTAAGAACAAATGCTCTATTTAAATGATCTATCTTTTTTGTTTGTTTTGTTT
The DNA here is from genome assembly GCF_024139225.1 of Suncus etruscus. Lineage (NCBI taxonomy): Eukaryota > Metazoa > Chordata > Mammalia > Eulipotyphla > Soricidae > Suncus > Suncus etruscus. Next base: position 78,893,491 of record NC_064853.1, on the reverse strand, counting down.
TTGTTTTTGTTTTTGGGTCACACCCGGCAGTGCTCAGGAGTTACTCCTGGCTCTATGCTCAGAAATCGGCCCTGGCAGGCACAGGGGACCATATGGGATGCCGGGATTTGAACCACCGTTCTTCTGCATGAAAGGCAAATGCCTTACCTCCATGCTATCTCTCAGCCCCAAATGATCTATATTAATTAATTTTTTGGTTTGCCTATTTTTGGGTTCCACACCCTGCTATGCTCAGGACTTGACCTTTTGGTATTGCAATCAGGGATCACTCCTAGTAGTACTTAGGGGGGACTATATATAATGTCTGCAATCAAACCCATGTCAGCTGCTTGCAAGGTAAATCCTATACTCTCTGGGTCCCTGAATTGCCTACCTTTAAATGCCATAATACTTGGATGGAAAAATAGTACAGTGGGTAAGGCCCTTGCCTTACAGGTGGCCAACCCTGGTTCAATCTTCAGCATCCCATATGGACCTCCTAATCTTACGGGTATGATTCCTGAGAATTGAGCCAGGAGTAATCCCTGAGCACTATGGAGTATGGCCCCTAAACCAAACCAAACCAAACAAAAAGTATATACTGCAGATCTATAGCAATTGTTGGCTGTATCATTGAAGAGAAAGAGTTAAATTGAAGTTGTTAAAATGAAAACAGTATCTACACCAAACTTGTTAATCAGTAATAATATGAAGTTATTTTAATTAATACGTGAAATCCACAGATGGCATAAACACCTCAATTTATCTAGTAATTTCCTCTTAACTAAAACTTTGGCAAAAAATAATTAGTGGTGCTAACTAATAGCAAAACTGACTGTGAACAGAATTGACTTTCTTTTGTTTGAAGAAAAATGGTAATTAGCAGGAAATGGTCCACAGATGAGATTCAGAAAGAGGAAGCTAAGAGCAGGAAGAATCTTTTTCTAAGGGAATCAGAGACAAGGGGATCACAGAGAATTGATTTCTGTTTGATTCCCAGTATTTATTTACTGGAAACTATTTCCTGGGAGAAATCAACAGTCACATACATTAAAAAGAAATATTGTACTGAATAAAACTGAGAAAATTTAAAATCATGTAGACTTTTATCTGCCACATTTTGATCATGCATAACAATTAACAGTATATATTAAGGTATTTAAAGCCTTGAACTTGTTCTTTATAGCAGTTATAACCACAGGGATTGTCTCATGCCATTCATAGAAATCCTCTGTCCCACAATTTAGCCAGACCATAATAAGCAAACATCTTAGTCCAAAAGTTTGACTTGTCCTTTCTGTTAGATGAACTTGAGAGCAAAGGCTCCCTCAGAAGAGACTGGCATTAGAAGTCTCTGGAATATACAGAGTTAGAAACAGACTAACAGGATTTATATGCACTGATAGGAAAGGGCCACTCAGCACCTGATGATAAAACTATATTTAATTAAGAGAAATTAAAATCTTACAGGATTAAAGAAGCCAGCACTTAATATAAAGGTAAAAAATTTCCTGAAGTAGACACACATAGTGAAAGTCTATCTACTATGTAAGAAACTGCTAAAAGCATGACACAATGCATTAAGGAAAGAGGGAGCTTAAAACATGCAGAAACGCAGGCTTTTCTTTCTGGTATGGCAACAGAGATTTGGTCCAAATATCCTAAGATTTATTGTCCAGTTTTCCAGCAATGAATAAAAAATCATGCACCAGTATAATATTGTGAATCCAACCCAAAGAAACAAAAAATATAAATCAGGTTTGTAGTGTGACTATCTCACATGTACATGCATTCACATACTAAAAAAATAGAATGTTACAAAATATAAAATATGAAGGTCATAAATATGTATCATAATAAATCAAAGTTCTTAGTTACTTTGCTATATCTCAGAAGTCTAGTCATTCTCTCTCATGTTTCTATACATCTTCATTTGCATTTTCTAAATGAAATTCTAAGGCAATTCCCACAGTTATTCAAAGATTAACATGTCCAAAACAACTGTTACAAAGAACCTTTATACTTTCCCCAAACTCTGTCCCTAGAAGAAATATGTCTTTCTTTTATAGTCATCACCACTTTATTATATTGCTTACTGCCATAAATACAATGTTAGTCAAAGGTCAAAGGACCAACTCTGCTTCTTGGCAAGATTTTTTTCTTAAATAAATAAATAAAAAAAAAAAGAACACACCTGGGTATGCTAAGGGTTTACTTCTGGCTGTGTGGTTAGGGATTACTCCTAGTAGTGCTCCGAGGATCAAATGGGATTCTGGGGATCAAACCTGGGTCAGCGACAAGCAAGGCAATGTCCTATTTGCTGCACTATCTCTCCTGTCCTACTTCTTTCTCTTTTAAAGATTGATCCAAGACAATTTGATGTTCCAGCTATCAAAAAATCAAGCAAAGACTGTTTAGGTCCAGACTAAAGGACAAGTCAGTCCTTTGCCTCTTCCTGGGAGACAAAAGTTTCTTTTCAGTCCTTGAAGAACTGAGCTTGATTTGTTCGTATCTGTATTTATGTCAGGGAAGGACATTGGTCTCTGGTAGATTCATGACAACAATGGCTTCTTTACTTCACTCCTAACACCATCCTTGACTTCTGCCTGAGAACATTATAGAATATTTTACTTTGATTCTATACTCAGTAAGTTTGTATGACTTTGCTTGTTCTGCTAGATAGTAGGAAGCACAGTGTAAGAAACTGTGTGCATGTTATGATGGTTTCTCCTGCTCTCTTTGATGCCAAGTCAAGGCAAACCTACTGGAGGATGCAAAAGAATGAGGTTTAAGTAAGTCAAGTTAGGTAAATCCATGGTAAAACATCCATTCACCAAAAGCAAGTAGACTAAAAAGCTGTCTTTCCAAAGTAAGTCTTTGGCCAAAGATTCTCATCATAGGTGTTTTCCAAACACAGATAAGATTGCCTCAGAAAGATCTATTTACACAATGAATTTTCTCTGAGTGTTTGGCCCAACCTCACCTGGGAAAATCTAATCTTATTATATCAAGAAGATAGAGCAATTAAAATCAGCCCATCTTTGTTTCACTGTTCTTTCCTAAATAATCTTCAGCAATGTCATTCACTTCTCCCTAGAGCTTTTGTTCCTTTAAAGAAGCTTACTTAAGGATAATCTTGGGACTCATGTGGATGCCTATCTCCCTTCCATGTGGGAGTGTATGTAAGACCCACGCCACTGTAACTTGAAGTGCCAATTAACTGAGGTACACATGAAGAAGTGCTTTATTAGCAAAATGGGAGTAAGTTGGAAAATGGCTGATTCATGTCCTCAAAGGAAAAAACCATCTTGCCTACAAAATGCAGTTTTCATAGAAAAATAACAGGAAAGTTTATTTTTTGTTTTTATTTTAGGAAGGGGTGCATTGCTGACTGGTAAGTGCCAAAATAATCAATAAATTCGGGCTGGTCTCCAGGAATTCTTCATCTTATCTGCAAATCTAAACAAAGGTTTCTCAGTAAGGGTGCAACTAGCAAGTTATCTTTTGTGGGGTAGGACTAGATAAGGAAAATATTCTCAGCATTTTCTGAAAATCTAAACAACATTTTGATTAAGGTTTTGGCCAAGAAATTGTCTTTATCTTTTGATAGAAGGACAAGGTTAAAAAAAAGTTACTCATTATGTGAAGTGGACTCTGTCCAAGAGAACTAGCTATTTTATTCATTTTGAATTAGGCTCTTAATTTCTTCTGATCTGTTTCAATATTAATAAAAATGCTCTAGATATTTTTTCTGTTCTGAAACTCAGATGCTAATTTATTTGGTCAGCTCAAGAAAACTCAGAGAGATATCAGATTTCCTTTTGTAACCTGAAACCAATAACGCCCACTTAACGTGATGAGCCTAATAAAATCTGTAGGCAGCTGTAAAGGTGAAGAGAATCTTCCTGTTCTCTTCAGTATTCTTCTAGGTTTGCAAATAGTCAAATAAGCAGCAAACATTTATAAACAATAAAGGTTTGAAAAATAGCATAAATACCTTCTATATATAAAGGACACTGACTAGCCCATTTGGCTTCACTCACTGTGTTAAATAATCTCAACTAATATGGGTTTCAAGAAGCTTTGGGGGTCCACTAGAAATACCCAGAAAACAAAGGTTTTTTTTCTCATGCAGAGCTCTCTTTTGTCCATTGACAAGTGTTGAGTCTTCTGAGCCCAGTCTCAGCCTTAGTTTGTGTATGCATTGGAGAGGAGTTTCTCTCCCCCACCCTCCCCCCAGGGACCAATTTACCAGGTCTGTCCCTGAAGACCAGTCTAGCGTGGGGGGATCTCATTTCCCTGGACTAAGTGGTCAGCCCAGGGGTCCTATGGCTAGTTGTACTGCCCAAATCCCCCAACATACCAGTCGAAGAGAATCAGAAGTCCTGGCATGTTGAGTTTTTTGAGCCCAGCCCCTGCCTCTGTAGCTTATTGACAAGTGTTAAGGAGGTTAACAGAGTGACTGAGTGAGGCACACCTTCATAGAGAGATACCTATTCTTGTAAAGATTCTTACAAAGGTAAACTTCAGCCAGCCTGCAGACACTCCATTCAAGTAAATGTTATGGCCTGAGCAGATAGTACAGATGTGAAAGTTCCAGACATGCACATGCCCAACTGACCCAGGTTGGATCCAAGGAACCCAGATGGCTTCTAGAGCCTGCCAGCAGTGATCCTGGAAGGCAGAGCTCAGAATAAGCTTGGAGCACCACCAGGCCTGGCCTCAAAAACCAAAATAGTACATTTTTCTCCTAAAAAAATAATGTGATGTTGCAAGTATGTATGTCCCCAGAAAGTCCATATTTCCCTGTGGATAATCAATTACTTTCCTCTGAGGTTGCACTTTCAAGACAGTAACTACTACTAAATCATCTCCATAAAGGAGAAAATATTCCGTAGGTGAGGGTGAAGATATTGGTCATTTTCAAAGTCCTCTCTAGTTATACTGAGGTTTTTCCTTGCTAAATAGCTAAAGGTAGTTTTTTTTTTAAGGTTAGTTACTAATTAGACTAGTCCCTCAGACTAGTCCTTAATGAAACTTGTTTTAGAATGTGTCATTAAAATGTAATTATCAGGGCCTAAATAAAATACAGCACAGCAGGCACTTGGCCTTGCCTGAGCAGACTAGGATTCAATTCTCATCTCTTACCATGATCCCTCCAAGGAGAGCAGAGCCAGGAGTTAGCCCTGAGCACCACTGGGTGGGCTCCACAACGAACAAAATATGATACTTCTTTTTTCTCAACATTAACAACTTTATGGAGAAAAGGAGAAGTCTATCCCCTTCACACTTGCTCTATCTGCTGTTCCTGACTCAATCGTTGTGGGTTCTACCCACTGAGACACAGCTTTGTAGCTGTGGTATGGCCGATAGTCTCCACTTCCCTCACTGTGAGTGGCTGCTAATGAGGTTGTCCTGGCTCTGGGTACCTTTACCTATGGCCATGTGAAAGACTGAAGGGGATTTTCAACCAATGCTACATGTTTTATTTTAGGAGAGGGGTTTTCTTCATAATAATCGAGAAGATCTAGTAACATTGTTCATATAAAGATTGTATGTATAGAAGTTGTTCTAAAATACTGGATAAGAGATAAAATGGACTTTATTTTTTAATATAATTTTTATTTTAATCATAGTGGCTTACATATAGTTCACAGTAATATTTTAAGTACATATTAACTATCTAGTCCCGCCTCCCAATTAGAGGGGGTATAATGGAGGTACCATGACCAAACAGTTGTAAGATCACTAATTAGTAAGCTAGGCACAGAGGGGACAACACATTCTAGCAGCCCCAGGGGTGAGGGTGGAGGATATGGGAGACAGGATGAGAATGGAGGTGGAGGGAGGACAACTCGGTGATGGGAATTCTCCTGATTCAATGTTAAAATGGACTTTCTTAAAACTACTGATTTAAACTGATCCATTCCATGACATTTTTCTTAAGATAATACCTTATATACCATTACTTATATAATAAAAACAGGACCAAAAATATTTTAATGCAAAGGTTAAGCATCATTGAGCTTTCATTGAGATTTCTTTATCTTTAAATGTGATTAGACTGAATTAAAATAAAGCCACATATTGCTTTTGATATGAGATATATCTAAAACACAAGGAAATGGAAAAGTTAAGTGAAGATGCATAAAAAAAGGATACAAAAATAAAAAGTAAAATAATATATAGTTAGAGTAAAATAATTTTAAAATGACTTTAAGGCAAAAACGATGAAGTCAAAGGATGTTTGTATAAAAATGTAATAATATTTAATAGGGTAGATAAAATATTTCTCATAAATTATAGTCTTAAATTTAAAAGATAAAGATCTGAAATAACATATCTGTAATTTTGTGAAAGTAAGCATGCCTTAAATAAGTCCTTGAATATTAAACATAAAAGACAGATTCAAATTATACATTTGTTATAGAAGGAAACAGGGAAAATGAAAAGACATTATCCAAATAAAAAGAAGATACTTGTAACAAAGCATATATGCACAAGAGAATATTAGTTGTAAAAAATACATGAAATCTCAGCTATTGCAATAAATGAACAGAATAAAACTCTTTGGAGTGATGAAAAGCAAGTACCACAAAGACTAAGATATTTTCAGCTACAAACTAAATAGTTTATTATTTTGGATCATATACATAGGAGACAAACTAATCATTAAAATAGCAGGGACTGATTGGTGAAAATACAATTTGGAATATAAGTCACTTAAGCAGTTAAGAGGGAGAAGTGATAAAATGTAGAGAAAATGAAAACAGTGAATACACTAGCATTATTAGTTTAATATAAACTAATGCATGCGAGTTGGGAAGTTTAACATAAAATATGCTATCAGGGGTTGTAGAGATAGCATAGCAGTAGGGTGTTTGCCTTGCACACAGCTGATCTAGGACAGAAGGTGGTTCAAATCCCAGCATCCCATGGTCCCCTATACCAGCCAGGAGCGATTTCTGTGTGCAGAGCCAGAAGTAACTCCTGAGCACTGTTGGGTGTGACTCCCCATGGAAAAAACAAAACAAAACAAAATATGTTACCAATGCTATGTTACATGGTTTACACATATGTAAACCATATGTTGCTTTGTATACATATATATATATATATATCAAGCACAACATATTAGAAACTTAAAATAAATTATTTAGTCAGTTACTTATAACATTTTTAGGAACAATAAATAAAATATAAAACAGGACACCACATCTACAATTCTACATTTCAAATCTCAGATTAGTCATTTGAAAGGTGAGTTAAGTGAAAATTTGTAGTGGAAACCAAAGAGAGAAAAATGAGAAAATCATTATAAAATAAAGAGATTTAGGGTCAGACTGATAACACAGCAGGGAGTGTGTTTGCCTTTCATGTGGTCGAACTGGGTTCCATTCCTAGCACACCATATCTTCCCCAAGCCTGCCAGGAGCAATTTCTGAGTGCAGAACCAGGAGTAACCCCTGAGCGCCACCAGGTTTTGCCCAAAAACTGATAAATAAGTTAAATAAATAAAGTAAAACGGCGATACACATGGCCAACTCATGTTCAATTTCTGGTTCCCTAAGGTCTCTTTAACTTCATTGGAAATGAACGCTGAGTGAGAGGCAGAGCCAGGACTAAGCCCTGAGTTCTACCAGGTGTGGCCCCAAAACAACAAAATGAAAGAAAAATGGGAAGTGAGAGATAGAATGGGAAAGAAAAGTAGGTAAGTAAGAAGACAGAAAAGACAAGAACACAAAGAGACAGAGAGAATACAGAAAAAATATAATAAGTGCTACATTTTGTTATGATAAATATTGCTTTTTGGCACTACTTTGATCCCACCTGTCTGCCTACAATAATAAGGGAGAGCCTCAAATTGGATTCGAAGCATTCTTGGCATTTGCTATTCTGAATGTATTTTTTATCTTGAGGTTACTGTGCATGAAGCCAGGAGCAATTACTTTTCAAGTGGCTACACTGTCACCACCTTTCAAGGTGTCATTGTCCTGCATTTCATCAGAACTGCTTGAGCCAGCTAAAATCCTACATCCTGGGCATTACAAGTAAATGGAAAATTGGAATTGTTTTCACCTGTATGTCATGGATATAAAAATTTGAATTTTAAATATAGGGTTATTCCTCTTTGTTAAAAGAATAAAACACAGTCATAACTGGGGTTAGTAGAAAGACATTTCTAAAAAAAAGTATCTTTTTCTTTTATTCACAATACATATATATTTTTTGTAAAAATGGTTTCTCCCACTCTTATTAAACTACATTTTATTGAGTACAAAAAGATTGGCCATTTTCCAATAGACATATTTTTTCTGAATCTTTGATATAAATATAAATATAAATAAATATGTATCTAAACCTTAACCCAAAAGGTTCTAGAACAGATCAGGAATAGTAAAAAGGACTGAGGGCTATGGGACCAAAAATTTTCATGTGTATTATGTCTTAGTGCTTTATGCAAACCAAAGAATAACCAAATGTCTATTTAGGGATTAGAGAAAGAGCAAAGTAGGGTCTTGCCCATGACCAATTTAGCATCCATTATGTATTGAATTCACAGCCAGGAGTAAAGACCTTTGTGACACTGAATATGGAACAAAAAATTTTTTTAAAAATTTATACATCCAGGTATATTTATTTATATATGCATTTACACATGTGTTTGTTTTTAAGCAATACTCTGTGATACTCAGGGTTTATTACTGGCTCTGCATTCAGATATCACTCCTGGGGAACATAGAAAACCATATGATTTCTGGGAATATAACTCATGTAGGCTACATGCAAGATTATCTCCTGACCCATTGTACTATTCCTCTAACCCCTATTCATGTTTGTTTGTTTGTTTGTTTTGGGCCACACCCATTAGACACTCAGGAATTACTCCTGGCTATGTGCTCAGAAATCACCTCTGGCTTGGGGGGACAATATAGGATGCTGGGGGGATCAAACCACAGTCTGTCATAGGCTGGCGCTTGCAAGACAGACACTTTACCTCTAGTGCTACCTCTCCAGCCCCCCTATTCATGTATTTTACATTTAATATTTTTACTTATTTTTTTACTTTTTTATTTAGAGCACTATAATTTTTTCAAGTTGTTCATAATACAGCTGTTTCAAGCATTAAATGTTCTAATACCAATTCTAACGCCACCATACCTTTTCTCTACCAAAATCATCAATATTGACACACCATCATGGCCTGCCACATTGCAGACAAAAAAATTGTCTTTATGTTGTTTGTTAAACACAAAAGCAACAAAAATTTTGAAAACTTATATCAATAAGAGTAATTTGTTATAATTACTCTTGTGATAGAGAAGAGTGATTTGTAATCCACTTTGGTCAAAATAAAAATTACTAATAAAAAAAGAGTGATTTGTATATCTCACAATGGTGATATTAAAGTCACTCAAGTTTTACTATACTGTTTGGCACTAGCTGTGACTTTTACTTTATTGTTTAACTCATTGAACTTAGTGATCTTCTATTATCTTTCTCATCAGATTTGCTGTGATCTTACTGGGATGATAATACTATAAAATTTAGAGGTGTGTGGGCTGTCCAGGAGTTTTAGGTATGAAATTTGGTGATTTGGCAGTTTGATCAGGTTCAGTTGTAGAGGTGGGCCATTTGTATATTGGAAGGTGTCTGGTGTGTCTGCAGGCTGCTGTACTTACAGACAGAAAGGGGAATTTGCTTGAACCATTCTGAAAAGACCCTAGATGTGTCAGCCAATAGCAGTCGACCTGGGAAGTTTCAGTGGCATCATGTTCATTTGGAGATTAGTTATGAACCTGTGTATGTGTGATGTTAGTCTGCTCTGCCCTCAAACAGAAAGGGAAATCTACCTGCCCCCATTCTGAGAATATGCCAGTGTTCCCAGCCCAAGTAAGTCTGCCTGGGAAGATCTATCACAAAAAGGGGGCCTGTCGCTTTTAAGAGCAAAGAATCCTCTCATTTAGAGACTCTTGTATCAAACTGAGAAACTGCCATAATGGCATAAGAACCCAATCTAGAATATTGTTGTTGTTTGGTGAGGTAGTAGTTGATATTAGTGATTGTATTGATAGTGATTGCTGACGTGATTTTCGAAAGCTTTACTGTAAGACCTTGGCCTCCTTCCTACCTGTTTTGTCCTATTAAGTCCTTTCTCAGAAAATACCCTCTCTGGCCAAAGTCATTGCTACACAACAGGAGGAAGGCATTTTAGTTACAGGGAAGAGTTTAAAAAGTTTTAATCAAGTTCATTTTTTTACAGTGATCTATTAATCTTGAATGAAATGAGTTCCATATATTTTTTAGAAATTGATTTTTTATTAGATGCATTTATTTTGTGGGGGAAAGAAGGCAAAAAGATATTTTTATTTGCAGAGAACAATTTATTTATATAGAAAAATTTGATTAACAAATATCCTCTTGAATTGCAAAGTCATAGGATACACAGTTAACATATAAATGTTCATTGCTTTCAAAATATTAAAATTAACAAGTAGAATTGCAAATTTAAAACAATATAACTGCCTGACCACACCCAAAATAAAATACAAAAGTATAAATTAATAAATGAATATGGAGGTTGTACAAATACCTATTAGGAACTCTACAGGGCCCTGAAAAATAAAGTACTAAATAAATGAAAAGACAACCCATGTTCATGGACTGGGATACTCAATATTATCAAGATGTTATTTCTTCCTGACATGATCTACAGATTCGTTACATTCTCAACCAAACTCTTAACAACAAATTTAATATCAGTTTTATATCAACAAACTGATTCTAAAATTCATATGCTAAATAATTAGAATCATCAACATTGACTAGAAGGCTAAGAACAATCTCATAAAACAGATACAACCCACTTTCATAACCTAATAAAAAGACAGTAGAATATTGGTAAAAGAAGAAATAGATCACAAGAACAAAATAAAGAGTCCAGAAGTAGGGTCACATAATGTAGAAAAATGAGCAGATAAAAGATTAGGGAGCAAGAATTATTTCTTCTACGAATGGTCTTAGAACAATAAATATCCTCATGAAAAATGATAATGAAAATAATATTCCAAGTTTGTTACTTTATACTCCTCATGACAGTTAATATGGAATGGAATATAGACTTAAAATATAAAATACAACATACAAAAATCTAGATGGACATAATTTATTTTGGGACCTACAAACAGAAAAAAATATAGATGTTACCAGGGGCAAAGCAGTCTCATGAGCATTGAGTGGAAATAAAAAATGACCATACCTAAATACCCAACCCAAAGTCAACTACAATTGAATTAAGTGACCCAAGCTACAACAAGCTTTACACAAAAGGGACCTGTTACACTAGCAGTCCAGTGGGCTGAGGGTTTAAGTATGGAATGAATGCTGGGAACAATGGTGGAGGGAGGTCAACACTGGTGATGGTAATTGCCATAATTCACTGTCACCATGTACCTTAAATATAACAATGAAAGACTTGTAATAAAATAAAAAGCAAATTTTAAAATAAAAAAAAATGACTATCTAGTTCTAGTCAAAAGAGACATATGTATTTCATTCCAAAGATTTTGTTGCTTGTTTTCTTTGATGTACACAAACGTTTAAATTGTATGTTGCAAAGTATTTTTTGTCTAATTTTACTTTCTTATCTAAAATTTTATTGCCTAGAACAGTCAAAGTATTTTTGGACATTTGACACTAAAAAATAACTTTACTTCCTCTGAAAATCTGAAACTTCAAATGAATCATATTGAAACTTAGCTTTAATATATTATTTTCATAAGTATTTAATAGCTGCAAGGAAATGAATGTTCCATCACTTTTTTAGATTTTAGCTGGACTGCCATGATGATAATTGAATGCTCAAAAGCATAGTTTTTGATTTACACGTACATGCTGTTATGAAAATTAATACTAAACAACTGGGCTGACATACCTGTAACCTCTCTCTATAGCCCACTTAATCTATTTAAAATATGTTTCTAGTCCCCAAATTTCTAACTCACTAAGGAAATAAAAGCTCACCATTTAGTTGTATAATTGAAAACATACAAATATGTCCTATTAGTGTCTCCTATTAATTCCATAAATTTATAAAATAATTTAGGAGCCATGTGTCCACAAAATGCAACTAAACTTCATAATTAAATTTCAAAAGTGTAATTTTATCTAGCTTGACTTGATTAAGGAGCCAGAGTATGTGACTCCCACAAAGCTTAAGGAAGATCTATTTTTCTAAAGATAGCCTTTTCCTTTAATTAGGTGGTTAATCAGTCTGAAGTAAACGACCATAGCATTTTTTTCCAAAAGAGACAGCCTCTTTAAAAATCTCAAGAGATTAAAAAATAATGCCTGAGAGTGCATTTGAGAAAATTCCTTGAATTTCTGTATGTTTCTGGAAAACAAAATCTAAAAACAGAAACAATTCCTTTCTATGAATATCTGTAATTTAAAAATGCCCACCAGGGACTACTGCTTGAAAATCTGGAATAGTGAAGGGATAAGTGACTGTAGTAGTCCAGGCCTCTGAGAAACAGATATTAAAAAAGGATTAATCATAAAGACCTTTTTAGGAAAAGCATTTGCAAAGAAAAAAACAAACAAACAAGAGGAGAGCTTAGAATAAGGAGGGGTGGGAAAGTTGTCAGATAATAGAGCACAGCTAACTTAGAGAGAATGTGTGAATTAAGTGCAATGAAAGATTCCCAGAATATTTTGTAGTTTAAAGATGTTTCAGCAAAGCTATTGGGACATTCTTGAGCCAAAACCTGTTATTAGAGGATCCTGCATTTTCTAACAATAGACCAGCTTTAGCAAAAGCTGTGGAAGCCTAGTCTTCACTGAATGCATTTTATGAAAAAAATGTGTTTCTGTTATAGAGTGAAAACTCTATATTATATGTGATAATTTAGATCAAAGATCTTCAAACTTTTTTAAACAGCATACATCTTACTTGGAAGTTTAAAAAATAAAAGGAACAAATGCAATATTTTAAATAAAGAACAAATAAATTCAAATCAACAAATTTACCAATATTTCAATGGGAACTATGGGCCAGCTTTTGGTGGAGCCTTTATTTGAGGACCCCTGCCTGAGACTGAGAGGAGGAGTCTAGAGACAGAGAGAAGGAGGGGCGTCAGTGGTTGTGGTACACATTCCACAGTTAGGCCCTTTTGCACCTGGGATGAGTTGGTGGTTAAGTAAGACAGGCAGTGTGGCCTGATGAATGTCCTCAGCTGGCCAAATGTAGTGCACAGACTGTAGTTTGTGCTCTGATTTAGATGATTAGTTAAAAGATGGTCTTTTTATTAAGAATACTTGCTATTTTAAAGTATTGCAAAACAGACACAATACTGACATGCTCACTAATTTTTTATTGAAAGATACCTATATATCAGATAGTAGGTACATGATAAACATTTAATATGAGGCTCCATATTAATTTGGTTAAGAATTGGACAATATGGGGCCAGAGAGATAGCATGATTGTAAGGCATTTGCCTTTCATGCAGAAGGTCATTGGTTCGAATCCTGGCATCTCATATCCTCCCCTGTGCCTCCCAGGGGCGAATTCTGAGCATAGAGCCAGTAGTAACCCCTGAACGCTGCCAGATGTGACCCAAAAAACAAACAAACAAACAAAAAACAACAACAACAAAAAACTCCAAACCAGAATTGGACAATGTGTTGATACAAGTACTATATTCCTTTTTTTTTGTTTGTTTTTGTTTTTGGGCCACACCCCGTGACATTCAGAGATTACTCCAGCTATGCCGTCAGGAATCATTCCTGATTTGGGGGAACATATGAGACGCCTACGATCGAACCACTGTCAGTCTTGGGTCAGCCACGTACAAGGCAAACGACCTACCACTGCGCTATCGCTTTGGCTCCAGATCTTAAATTTCTTTAGTGTCCTGATCTCTGTATCCTCTGTTAATTTGGGATTTTTTGAAAAATCATTTTAAAGAGGGGATAGAGAGATAGTACGGAGGTTAAGACTGTTATCTTGCAATTAACCAACCAGGGTTCTATCCCGACACGCCTAAACCTGACCATGTGTGTTCCCTAAGCACAGAGCCAGGAATAAGCTCTAAAGTTTTTGAATGTGTCTCAACCACCATCATCACCACAAAGCCATCTTTTGAGATAGTGCTTTATTTTGCAATGATCTATGTATCATTTATAGATAATATTAGTTTGAGATTACATAATTTTAATCTAACATTATATTTGAAATCTACCTGTTGCTTTATGTATCTGTTATTGCATTTTATTTTATCACTATATTTCATTATTGAGACTACTCCATTTTTGTGAATATGCTACTGTTAATCTAAAAATTAATAAATTTATAAATTTAAATGGTCTAATTAATAAAGTTAGATTTAATTAATAAAGTTAAATTTTCACAATTATTTTACTATTACAAATAACTTTCTGTAATCCTGAACAATTTTTATGACAAAATACTATCAGAGTTATGGCATAAATATTCAGGAATGTGATTGCTGGGTCAAATAACATGTGTATGTTTGTTTATACAAGAGCTACCAACATTTTCCTAGATAGTGTTACCATTTTATATTTCTATTATAATGTACAAAACATATTTTTTAATCTAGCTTTCCCCATATTTAGAGTTTGTGCTCTAGTTAAATTTTAGTCTCTTGTTTTGTCAAATCACTCAAATCAGCATCTTGTTATAAACTTAATTCTCACTTCACTAACTATGACGTAAAACAACTTTTCATTTTGCACATAATTCTACAAAAAAAATCCCTGGATTTTCTTTAGCCAAAGATCCAAGTTTCTGTTCATTTTTAATGTGGATTGTTTGCATAAAATGGAGTTTCAAAGAGTTTAGTATATTTTGATTCTAAGTCCTTTGTCAGGCACATTATTTGAAAGTAATTTTTTCATGTAAACAGCTTGTAATCATGACATAATATTTTCTATTTTATTAATACAATTTTAATTAAATCATTGTGAGATACACAGTTACTAAGTTTTTATGATACTATAATTGGTAAGAAGTAAATATTTTATTTATTTAATTTATTATTTACTTTATTTTAAGCAGTCTGATTATAAAATTGTTCATAATTGTTTCCATCATAGAATGTAAATCACCCTTCACCAGTACACTTTCCCAGCCACCAATGTCCCCAGTGTCTCTCCCACACACCCACCTCTGCCTGTCTCTAAGATATGCATTTTACATCTCTCTCTCTTTTTCTCTTTGTCTCTTTCTCCCTCCCTTTTTATTTTACCCATCTAGGCACTGTGCTCTGCAATATTGTTACTGAAGGAGTATCACACATATCATTTACCTCCTTTCAGTACCCAAATCTTGTTCATAGTGATAATTTCCAATTATTGTTATCATAGTGGTTCTTTCTCTGCCCTAACTGCACTCTCCTCCTTTATGTAGTTGTAGCTTCTTACCATAGAATAGTCTTTCTGGTCATCATCTCTATTGTTTTGGGGAATTGTTACCATAATATCTCTTTTATTCTACATATGACAATGATCATTCTATTTCTCAACCTTGGAATTATTTCACTCATCATAATACTCTTCATATCAATACATTTATAAGAAAATTGTATGACTTCCTTTTTCCTAACAACTGTAGAGTATTCCATTGTGTAGATGTATCAGGATTTCTTTAACTACTCATCTGTTCTCAGGTACTTAATTTATTTTCAAATTCTGCCAATTGTGGATAGAGCTCTAACAAACTGAGGAGTGCAGGTGCTTTTTCTGCAGTGTGTTTTTGGACCCCTAGGGTACATTCCCAGGCACATTGCTGGCTGGGTCATATGGAAGCTCAATCTGGTCCATTGAGAAATGTCTACATTGTTTTCCAAATAGGCGGACAAGACTATATTCCCAGGAGAGTCCCTTCCTCCCTGTATCTGCACCAGTACTGGTTGTTCTTGTTTTTGATGTGTAAGATTCTCTGTGGTATAAGATAATATCTCATGTTGTTTTGATTTTCACCTCCCTGTTGATTAATGGTGAAAATTATTTTATATTTCTTTTGGCCATCTGTATTTATTCTTTGAGAAAGTTTGTGTTCATTCCTTTTCTCCATTCCTTCATGGGGTTATATTATTTTTCTTGTTTAGCTTTAGCAGTCTTATATATCAAAGATATTAAGCCTTTATCAGATGAGCAGTGTGTGAATAATTTCTAACAATTCATGTACTACCTTAAAAAAAGAATAAAAATCCATGTACTTCCATTTTGTAGTTAAAAATAAAGATATTCTATTTTTATTTTTTATATTGCAATGTAAAATGTTATTATTATATTATATAATAATTTTATAAAATACTAATCAGTATATTAAAATTATAATAAATAATATATATAAAGTCATATAACAATTCAATTCAAAATTATATTAACTAGTGAATTCATGTGGGTCTGGGCTTTTTGTTTTGGTGAAATTTTGATTAGCATTTCAAATTCTTTGATAATGATAAATTTGTTTACATATTCTTTATCATATAGGTTCAGACTTGGGAGGTTATATGAGTCAAAAAATTATCTTTTTATCCTATGTGCTCTCATTTCATGGCATAAATATTCTGAAAGTCATTTCTGATTAACCCTTGAATTTTTGTAGTGTTATTTCTGATATTGTTTATTAGGGCTATCTCTTCCCCTCTTTTTGCTTTGTAAGTATTGCTAATAATTTATTGATTTTATTTATTTTTTCAAAGTACCAGGTCTTGCTTTTATTGATTTTTTGGGGTTTTTTGTTTCCAATTCATTAATATCTGTCCTTATTTTTATTTTCTTCCTCCTTCCTGATTTCAGCTCATTTTGTTTGTATTTCCAATTTCTTAATCTGTGAAGGCAATGTGTTTATGTGAGCCTATTTTTTTCCTGATGATTCTTTGCAAAGCTATAAACTTACCTATTAACACACTTTTGTTGTAGCCCCCAAATTTTGATAGCTCATGTCCTCATTCTCATTTGTTTTCAGAAATCTTTAAATTTCCTCTCTTGTTCACTAGTTGTTCAGTAGTGAACTGTTTATTTCAGGTTTCAGTGTTACTTATTTTTTAATTCACTTGTACATTTTTCAGTGCATCATGTCTGAATAGATAATTGATACAATTTCTATCCTCATGATTTTATGGAGGTATATCTTGTGGCCCAACCTTTGATCTATCTTGGAGAATGTTCCATCTAAGTTGGAGAAGAATGGGTTTTATGTTTTGTGGGAAAAGCCTTTTATAGACATACTAACCACCCTCTTCCATATATTCCTTCAAAGTCAGTATTTCCTTGCTAAGTTTTATCCTGATTGATTTAACAAGAAGTTGAGGGGCCGGGTAGGTGGCGCTGGAGGTAAGGTGTCTGCCTTGCAAGCGCTAGCCAAGGAAGGACCGCGGTTCGATCCCCTGGCATCCCATATGGTCCCCCCAAGCCAGGGGCGATTTCTGAGCACATAGCCAGGAGTAACCCTTGAGCGTCAAATGGGTGTGGCCCCCCCCAAAAAAAAAACAAAAAACAAAAAACAAAAAAAGAAGTTGAAATATCCACTATTATTATATATTATATGTTGCTATCTATTTTAGGAGTATGATTTATTCCCGATGTACATATCCCTTGATTATTAAGAAATGGACATCATAGTCTCTTATAACCTTTTTTATTCTAAAATTTTGTCATATTATATTAGTATGGCCACCTTAGGCTTTATGTGGGAGTTGTTTTCTTGAAGAATTTTCTTCCAATCTTTGATATTCCTTACAGAGTATAAACATGTTTTATTATAATTTTTTAAAACATTAAAACATTTCTTAAAATTCTTATACAGCTTTCAAAAAGAAACACAGTTTCTAATGAAAAAAATGACATTATTTTATTATTGAAAATAATAATGGTGGGTGAGCCAAAATTTAATGTCACCCCATAAAATAAAAATTATAGATGTAAAGTATTTTCAGTAATCATAATCAAGAATGATTAATTCTAAAAATTATCAAAAATTAAGATATCAAAAAAATCTACTAATACATTTTCTTTTTCTTTTCTTTTTAGTTTGTCTTCACATTCTAGTGATGCCCAGTGATCTCCTTCGCTCTGTATTCAGGAATCACTCCTGGTGGTACACTGGGATCCATGTGAGGTCCTAGGGTTAAATCTAGGTCAGCCACTTGTAAAGCAAATGCCTTACATTTCATACTGTCTCTCCTGCCATTTTACTTATATACTTTCTACACATATACATACATGAAAAGAAGAAAGTTACATTTATCTGAATATATTTAAAATGTCATATAGACATTCAATAGAGGTCTAAGATGTGTAATATATTTGATAATGCAATAAAGAATATTAATTGAAATTTAATATTTATACCTTTATATGCACACACATAGATAGATTTAGATACATTTAGTGCACAATAGTAAGTCATCATCGTGATTAATATTGAAGCACTAGTGATTTTCCTACTTAAGCTTATAACAAAAGAAGGACAATTGCAATCAATTCTATTCTTTATAATTGTTCTTAAAATACAAAGCATATAAATACTAGGAGTAGAAAGGACATAATTATTATTATTTGCAATTTATGGGATTATAGATTCAAAAAAATCTTAAGAAAAACAGCGGCATTTAAAATTAGAGAGATAACATAGTTGTGTAGATCATCAAAAAATAATCAAATATAATTTTGTACATAATAACAACCCTTTAAATTGCAATATAGAAAATGATAGCATTCAAAACTATAATATTATAAATACTAAATTATTTTTCAAATATAGAATAAAATAAAAATAAATGTGACAATAAGAGAATAGGTATTGTATAAAAATATAAAACTATACATAAGGATCTACAAAATCTGAATAAATAAAAAACTGCATCTTTTGTAGTTGAAGAAATAATAAAATAAATCATTTTATTCAATTAACCAATACTTCAATTTAATTTACAAATACAATTCAAGTATTACTTTATTTTTATTTGCTTTTAAAAATTGAGAAAAAATTATCTGAATAAGTGCTTATGCAAAAAAAAATATAAAAAGCATAATTCTATGTACAAAATGTTAAATGTATTATTAATTAATAAAACTAAAATTTGTCTGTGTGAATAATTAACAAAATAGATAAGTATTTAGCTTTACTAACAGAAAACTCATAATACTAAAATTTGAAATATAAGTAGGGAAATTGTTACAGACATTAAAGAAAAATTAAGAGGAAATAAAGAAATTAAAAGGATTATAAGGGACACTATAAACAAGCATATATCAGAAAATGTGATAATCTAGATAACACAGCTTTAGTTCAAACATATATATAAACAAGCAATGTTTAAAAAAGATCAACTAAAAGCAAAACTGTACTTTCTATCATCATAATAAAGTGAAAATAATACATAGGATGGAATAAAATATTTTATGATCTATGTGAGAAGGCATTAGTGCTCAGATTAGTAAATTATTGAAAGAATTATTAGAATTATATTATTATTAAAATAAAATATTAGTTTTTTTATTTTAGAAAGGCAACATAACATTTAAAAATTTTCGAAAGGCAGCATCACAATTAAATAAATACCCCATATCCACTGCCTTGCTGATGAACCAACCAACTTCTCTGCAGAAACCCTAAATTGATTAAAATTCCAGGCACTCAGGTGGGGAGGCTGCAGACTCTGAGGTCTTCTTGATGCGTGGGCACGCAGTCTTACCTTCCCTTCTTACTGTTGGAAGACCCAGCATCTAAGCATCCTCATCCCACACCACCTACTTGCAAATTCAGTCAGCAAGTTCTAGCGATCTTGCTGCACCTTCAAAATTCTTAATACTGACACCCCAGTGGGAGAAAACCAGAATAGATGAGAAAGCCATACTGAAGCCAGCTAAACTCAAGAAACAGAAACAGCACACAAAACTCCACGAGTAGCAAACACTATGACCTAGTGACCCCATTATGAGATAAAACGATTTCCACAAAGTTTCTTTTCATTTTAGCTAGCAATATAACTTGAATTATTTTTGTCTACCACAGGGTAGGTTTTGGGTAAGTGGAAAACCTAGTTTAATGGTGGAAGAACAAATGTATTATGAGCACCTTTACAAAACACAGTGTTTAGATAATGTTTAAAAATGATGAATGTACTGAAAAATACTTATTGAAACAACCTGAAAAGATTTTTACCTTCTCAACATATTAATAATTAAAGACATATGAAAAAGTATTTTTATACACATTTCTATACCACTTTCTATTCTCTAGATTATTAATAATTACGAAAATGATGAAAGAACAATAACAAGTCTGGGTGAAAATATGTAGAAATAGAAATCCTCAGTCAGACACTGCAAGTAGAAATGCATAATGATCTATGTGATATGTAAATTGACTTAACACCATCTCAGCACGTTAAACTTAGAATTGTGAAATGACCCAACAACTCTGTTTCTGGCAATAAAAGCTAAATAAAAGCTCATTTTCACATAAATATTTATACCAAAATGAGAATGTTCATAACAGCATTACAAATAACCTAGTGCCCTCTACAATGGGTGAATAGGTTAACTCTGTATAGTTTTATAGCTTACAAAGAATACTTGTATATGAAATAAGTGAAATACATATTTAATATGGTAGGAATTTTGAAACTATGCTAAATAAAATAGAAAAATATGCACATATTTTTATTATTGTGTTAGGTCTGGCAATGTCAGGTCAACAAGTTAAATGGAATCTGACTTCAAAACTTGGATAATGGCTCATTGACATAATCTAGCTTTGTGTTTCTATCATGATTATAAAATTAAAAATTGTATTAAAATTTCATTAATACTCAATGAATTAGATAATTTATCAGATTAATTAATATCTAATTTATAATAAATTAGATAATAAACAAGGTAAAATTAACCACATCTACCTAAGTGCCATAGGACTTTAATGGACTGCCATAGGACTTTAATATAAGGGTTGTCTAGATTATTGTGCTGTTTGACCATTCACGTTATAAACTCTAATTCACACCCATTGTTTTTGTTTCTAGAAGTACAAAAATTATGAGGGAAGGCCTGTTGTGTAGTGAAATTACCAGGTAGAGGCTGTGAGAGCAGATTCTAGGCTCCAATTGAAGTACTGACAAGCTTATAGCATAGAAACTACATCCACTGCCGAATACTAAAGGCCCTATTTGAACAACCTCACTTCCTTTCTTCCACATTTCCCTTTTAAGCAGTATCTCATTAAGTTATTTACAAATGAAACCTCACTTCAGACTCTACTTACAAAGATATAATAAATTCAAGGCCCTCTAGACACTCACACACACACACAAACACACACATATCTTTTTTGTTTGTTTGTTTGTTTTTAAATAATATTTTATTTAAATGCCTTGATTACAAACATGATTGTGGTTGGGTTTCAGTCATGTAAAGACCACCCATCACCAGTGCAATGTTCCCATCACCAATGTCCCAATTCTCCCTCCTCCCCACTCTGTACTCTACACAGACTTTCTATTTCCCTCATACATTCTCATTGTAGAATAGCTTTCAGTGTAGTTATTTCTCTAACTAAGCTCATCATGCTTTGTGTTGAGCTTCATGAGGTGAGCTGAAACTTCCAGACCTCCTCTCTTTTGTATTTAAAAATTATTGCAAAAATGTCTTTCATTTTTCTTAAAATCCATAAATGAGTGAGACCATTCTGTGTCTTTCTGACTTATTTCACTCAGCATAAACAGGGGTCTCAAACTCATGGCCCGTGGGCTGCAAATGGCCCTCCATACAACATTTTTGTGGCCCTGCCCTAGAGGAATCTTTTTTTGTTTTGTTTTGTTTTGTTTTAGTTGTTTGTGTCACACCCCCCCAATGTTCAAGGCTTACTACTGACTTTGCACTCAAGGATCACCCCGAGTTTGCCTCCTGTGGCCCACAGGTAAATTGAGTTTGAGACCCCTGGCATAATAGATTTCATGTATATCCATGTGTAGGAAAATTTCATGACTTCATCTCTTCTGACGGCTGCATAATATTCCATTGTGTATATGTACCATAGTTTCTTTAGCCATTCATCTGTTGAGGTCATCTTGCTTGTTTCCAGAGTCTTGCTATAGTAAATAGTGCTGCAATGAATATAGGTGTAAGGAAGGAATTTTTGTATTGTATTTTTGCGTTCCTAGGGTATATTCCTAAGAGTGATATAGCTCAATTGTATGGGAGCTCAATATCTTAATGCTGATTTATTTATTTATTTTTTTTTTTGGTTTTTGGGTCACACCAGGCAGTGCTCAGGGGTTATTCCTGGCTCCAGGCTCAGAAATTGCTCCTGGCAGGCACGGGGGACCATATGGGACGCCGGGATTCGAACCGATGACCTCCTGCATGAAAGGCAAACGCTTTACCTCCATGCTATCTCTCCGGCCCCAATGCTGATTTATTTTATACTTTTATATTAACAGCATAACAAATGAATTTATTATACCTCATATAAATTAAAGACTTGTTCAGCATTATACCTTGGGTAAGTGAGGAGAATGAGATTAGAATGAAAAAAAAATACACCTGTAATTCTATTCCTATATCTGTTGCATAATATTGCTATAACACTTTTCAATGTATTTATATTTTATTTATTTATTTATTTATTTATTTATTTATTTATTTATTTGGTTTTTGGGTCACACCCAGAAGTGCTCATCTGTTACTTTTATCTCTGCACTCAGAAATCACCCCTGGCAGGCACAGGGGGCTATATGGGTTGTTGGGAATTGAACCTAGGTCCATCGGGGGTGGCCGCGTGCAAGGCAAATGCCCGACTGCTGTGCTACAACTCTGGCCCCAACACAGCTCAATTTAAATTTACTGGAAAGACCTGAGAGATAGTTCATCTGGCTGGAGTACAAAAATAACTCCTTGAATAGGTCCTAAGTTCTTCAAAACTGTTCTTCAAAGGCCTGATTTCTTTCTTTCTTTTTTTTTCAGGTCTGAAGACTCAAGAGAAATATTAGAAATGAGAAAAATTCAAACAAAAATATTATAGCTGAAAACATGGTAGGTGAAATGAAAACACCACTGGAAAACCTTGTTGTGTATGTAAACATTTCCATGGAATTATTATGTCACTGATCTTATACTTATCGGTGATTGTGCCCTACCCTAGAGTGTGACCTGATTCAGCTCCCACCCTAGGGTGGTACTGATTCTGATGTATAAAAGCAAGGGGTCTGTGGAAGGCAGGGAGCTTTTTTCCAGGGGCTGATTCTGAGGCTTTTGGCTTCAGCCTTATGCACGGAATAAAGCTCTTATCTTCAGAAGCCTGACTGCCTGTTAGCTTTATACTCGCCGCATTCACCCCAGAACCGCCGGCTAAACAGGGTAGCAGACGTGTGGTCCGAGCTGGAGAAGAAAGACCTCATCCTCCATCCCTCCGCAGTCAACTCCATCAAGGGCTGTTCTGCAACAAACCTCACCAGTAGACAAATAGCCGCTGAGGTTAGAATCAGTGATATAAAGATGAGCTACATTAACACCTCCATATAACAAAAGATGCTGGAAAAAATTCTCAACAAAAGTGAACTGATGACATTAGAACTCTGGAACTAAACAGAAACAACATAAGAATCTGTGAAGTCTCAGGGACTCAGGAAGAAAACCCCAATGAAGAATTAACAGTCAAGGACATCATTGTTGAGAAATTCCTAGAACTAAAGACTATATCCAACCATATTCTGGATGCCCCAAAATTACCAACTAAAAGAAAAGCACTTCAGGTCACATAATAGTCACAATGATGAAGACCATAGATATGAATTATGGATAGAATACTGAAAGCAACACGATCAAAAATAAAAACTATATATAATGAGACAGCCTTAAGATTAACAGCAGATTTATCACAAGCAACTCTCAAGGCCTCAAAGAAGTTGTAAAGTATAGTGACAAAACTCAACGAAATGAATGTTTTGTCAAAGATACTTCATCTAGCCAGACTCTTACTCAGATTTTATGGAGGATACACAACAATTTTTATTGCCTATAGAAATATTTTATATACATTTTCTTTTCTTTTTTATATCTTTATTTATACAATTTGATTATAAACATGATTATAGTTGGGTTTCAGTTATATAAAGAATATCCTCCTTCACCAGTGCAACATTCCCATCACCAATACCCCAAATCTCCCACCTCCCTACACCCCCCACCTGTATTTGAGACAGGCTTTCTACTTCCCTCATCCATTCACATTTGTTATGTTAGTTGTCAGTGTAGTTATTTCTCTAACTGCACTCACTACTCTGTTGTGAGCTTCCTATTGATGATCTGACTTACCTGACCAGTAATTTCCACTACTGTGGACATTAAAATGGTGATCAAAAGTCTTCTCCAAAACAATGTCCTAGGCCAGGTGGATTCAACTGTGAATTCTTTCAAACCTTTCAAGAGAACCAACTGCCCATCCTTTTCAGGTTCTTATAGAACATCGAAGAAATAGAAACACTCCAAAATAATATTTACAAAGATAACATCACCCTGATACCAAAAAAAGACAGAGATGCCAAAAAATAAAAGAGAGCTATAGACAAATATCTTTGATGAACACAAATGCAAAGATCCTGAACATAATCCTAACTAATAAGAGCCAATGCCTCATTTACAAGGTCATTAACCATGACCAAGTAGGATTCATCCCAGAGAGGCAAGAATGGTTTGACATATGCAAGTTTAATGGTTTACCATTAAATAACAAAAATATAAATATGGTTTAACCTATGGACAATCAACATAATGCATCATATTAATAGAAGGAAAAATAAAAATCATATGATCCAATAGATGCAGAGAAGGTATTTGACAAGATCCAACATACATATATTCATGATAAAATTTCTCAACAAGATGGGAATGAAAGGAACTTACTCAATATAGTCAAGGCATTACCTCAATTCCATAGCAAATATTATACTCAATGGGGAAATACTAAAAGCCATTTCTCTAAGATCTGGCACAAGACAAGGTTTCCCCCTCTTACCAATTCAATTCAACATAGTACTGGAAGAACTTGCCAGAACAGTTAGGCAAGAAAAATTATATCAAGGGCACTCAGAGAGGAAAAGAAGTCAAGCTTTCATTGTTAGCAGATGACATAATACCATACTTAGAAAATCTTAAAGATTCTATCAAAAAGCTTCTTGAGACAATAGATTTGTATAAAGTGGCAGTTTACAAAATTAACACTCAAAATTTTATGGTGTTTTTTATATACAAAAATAAAAAGGAAGAAAGAGATATTAAAAAAAACAATCCTACTCACAATAGTGCCTCAGAGAATCAAGTTTCTTGAATTTAATGTAAGTAATGAGTTGAAAGACTTATACAAAAAATTATTAAACACTACTTTAAAAAATTAAAAGGACACAAAATAAGGAAATATATAACCTACTCATGGAATGGCAGAATTAAAATTATTAAAGTTGCAATACTTCCCAAAATATTGCACATATTAAATGCAATCCCTCTAAGGATACCCATGACATTTTTCAAAGAAATAGATCAAGCACTACTAAAAGTTATTTGGAACAATAAATACCAACAATTATCTAAAGTAACCTTTGGGGGGAAAAGATGAGAGGCATCACTTTTCCAAATTTAAATTGTATTATAAAGCAGTAGTAATTAAAACAGCATGATATTAGAATATAGACAGACCCTCAAATCAATGGAATAGACTTGTGTATTTTGAGACTGACTTTTAGGTATACAATTAATCTTCAATAAAGTGGCAACAAATACAAGAAGGAGCACAAAAAGCCCCCTCAATAAGCTGTGGGGAAAACTGGTCAATTACATGCAAAAAACGAACTCAGACTTTTTAATCACCATGCACAAAGTTCAAATCAAAGTGGATTATAGACCTTGATATTAAACCTAAAACCATAAGTTACATAGAAGAAAACAGGCAAAACACTCCGTGATATCTGACTAAAGCATTTTCAAGGAAATATCACCACTGTTTAAACAAGTGAATGCAGAGATAAACAGATGGGACTACATTACACTGAGAAGCTACTTCACATGAAAGGAAACAGTTACTAGGATACAAAGGCTGCCCACAGAATGAGAGAAACTATTTACCAATACCCATCTGATAAAGGTCTAATATCCAAGTTACATACAATACTGGAAGAACAGAATAAGAAAAAAACATTTAACCACATAAAAGAATGTGGTAGAATAAATGAACAGAGATTTCCTCAAAGAAAAAAATGCAGATGGCCAAAAGGCACATGAAAAATGCTCCACGTTACTAATCAACAAGGAGACGCAACTCAAAATGATAATGCAATACCATCTCATATAAGTGCTGGTGTGGGTATGGAGAGAAAGGTACTTTCATTCATCGGTGGTGGAAATGTGATCTAGTCCAGTCTTTCTGGAAAACAAGATTGATATTCCTTAAAAAAAAAAAGCAAACCTGGAAATGGAGCTTCCTTCTGATCTGCAATATGGCTCCTAAGGATATACCCTAGAATACAAAAACACAATACAAAACTGACCTCTGTATTTTCATGTTCACCGTAGCACTATTAAACAATAGTCAGAATCTGGAAGCAACCCAGCTGACTGACAACAGATGAATGGCTAAAGAAACTGTTGTATATCTACAAAATAAAATACTATGCAGCCAGTAGGAAAAATGAAGTAATGAAATTTTCTTATACATGGATGGGCATGGAGAGTATTATGCTTAGTGAAATGAGTCAGTGTGAGAGAGATAAATAGAATAGTGTCACTCATCTGTAGGATATAAGAAAAATAAAAGACAGTGTGGGAATGATATCCAGAGACAATGTAGATGGGAATCAGAAGGATGATTTTATGGTAGGAAGCTTACTACAAGTAAGGAGTGCAATTAGAGTAGAGAAGGGTCTAATATAAAAGGGACATATATGGCACCCCTGAATATGTACTAGTACAAACCACAATGTCAAAAAATAAGGAAGAGATAGAGAGAGAGAAAAAGAGAAATAAAATGTTTGCACAGAGGCAGGTGGGAGATAGTGGGTGGGAGGCAAGAGGGCCTCAGGGAGAGTGGGTGGGAAAATGTTGATATTGATAGTGGAAAATATGCACTGGTAAAGGATGCTGTATATTGTCTGATTGTTGCTCAATGATGAACAACTTTATCTGTGAAAAAATATACTGTATCATAAACAATCTTGTAACTATGGTGTTTAAATAAAAATATATAAAAATTTAAAAAATATTTAAAATGAAATGAATTGTAAGTATAAGCATGTGTATTTAGATTGCTTCATGATGGGTAATCTCAAAAAAAGTCCTGGAGCTAAAAACTACCTGGTTATTTAAGAGAAAAGCAGAGATGGAACTAAAATTTACAAAGTGGTTTTATTAGTGCTTTTCAAATAATGTTTTACACTATGAACTAAGAAATATATGTTGAGAACTTGACACTTTATTCAAAAAATGACAGGATAATTTTGAATGATTTTTTATCAAGGATGTGACATATCAAGATTTATAATTTTAAAGGAATAATTTCCTAAATATGATTATTCTCACTCTTTAATTACTACTGGCATTATCAGGTATTTAAAAATATCACATCAAATTGATCTAAGGCAAGTATTAGATTTGCTCAGTGGATACCTGAGAATAATGTCTTTTTGAATCCACCAGAAAGTATGATTGAGTGTCACAAAGCCTAAACTATTTCTGAATTACATATTTACAAGAGAATATGCCTAGTCAGTGAGAGGATTCAAGTTCAAACAAGACTTTTTAGTACTGCTAAGCACAGCTCTGCTGTTCTGCTGAGCATCTCCAAGATGATCTTTCTGGGCCCAAGCAGCACTGAATCGATGGGCCAGACAACTAAAGTATCATATCCAGACAATTAAGCTCGCAGCACTGTGAGTTGCTCTTATAAAACAAAACATACCCTTTGGTCATGACTACTCTGTGCATATGGTGCTGCATGATTTGAATTTGTCTTGAAAATAAAAACCCTCTGAATAATTATTGACATTTCCATTATATCATTATACAAATAAAGACCTGATATACACATGGAACACAATATGTTCTCTCTCTCTGTCTCTCTGTCTCTCTCTGTCTCTCTCTGTCTCTCTCTGTCTCTCTCTGTCTCTCTCTCTGTCTCTCTCTCTCTCTCTCTCTCTCTCTCTCCATACACACATACACTCATTATCAGCCCTCTTGATACCGTTTTAAATGAAGAATCTAGAGTTTCAGTCTATAAAACAAAGGTGTTAGCTTCCTCAAGTGTTTAGTTCCTTTCAACTTTTCTTCCTTGTGTCATTTACAAGCAAATCAGATTCTCTTTAAAAATGCTTATTCATTAACTATCTTTGATATAGTAATGGTATCACTGACAAGGATTTTGGTAAGTACAATTTTTTGCATCTTCTATCTCCAGAGGTTGGTTGTAAATGGCATCTTAGCTTCTAGATAAGCTTCTCAGTAATTTAATTCTATCCCTATTCTAAGGGAAACTTAAAAGACTCCTTACCAACAGAAAATAATGCTACATTTGATCAGTCAGTCAGATTCCTGGCTACCCTTTATTTCTGAGATATGTTAATTTTGGGAAAATATATGAAAATGAAAATTTCTACCAATAAAGAAGAGAATATTATCAGTGTTATAGAAACCATCTGTAATTTTCTTTTCTCATGTTCTCTTTTACTCATACTATCGAAGACAGTCACATTCTTTAACAAGTTTTCTTGTCTGTTTATACTGTAGATAAAATGTATCCTTTAGATAAAGGATCATTTGGATAATTTACTTAATATCATGTATATGTTATTTATCCATATTCCGGCAAAGAATTATGATTTTTATTCTTATTAATTGTCTAGTATTTATTTGTTTACTGTTTTTTAATAATTTAAAGGCCATGAAATGATGTTGCAGTGAACAATCTGTCAGCTATCACTGGATTTAGGTATGTGTTTCATTTGGATATGTACTTATGCCTGGATTATGAATACCAACATCTGTTTGTGTCCCTATTTGGTAGATCATTTTATCTCTTATTTGGAGATTTGATTGGAAGTTTGCATAAACCTTAACAGAGGTGTATGCAATCAGACTGCGTTCATCTAAAATTTTTAACAAGACATATTTCTTCCAGAGAAAACCTGTTTCTTTTCTTTTTTTCTTTTTTTTTTTGCTGCAATTTAGGAAATTTTGAAAGTCGCATTAACTTTTTTTAATTCAACATATTACTCACAGATTGTTACGAGATGGAGATTCTTGGGTCAGAGAGAGAGAGAGTATAGGCATTCAGAAATGCCACTTGCATGCTACTACCAACCACAGTTTGCAATGACCCCAAACAGCGATGAGTATGTTCCTAGGGCCCTGATTACAGTTTAGGTGTCTTTGTTAATCCCAAGAATGGTAGGGCCCAGGAATAACATATCCTCTGGTCTTTGCAATGAACTACAGGCCTAGTTGCCAATTAGTATTGGATTTTCCTACCCCCTTTAAAAGGGGGAAGTGATATTTTTATGACCAAATACTAAAATACGCAGTGAAAAAGTCATACCCAATTTTCTTCTGGAAGAGTATGACAGATCTGGGAATAGCTCATCCTTTAAGAATCCCAATAACAGGGCCCGGAGAGAGAGCACAGCACAGCAGCCTTTGCCTTGCAAGCAGCCGATCCAGAACCAAAGGTGGTTGGTTCGAATCCGGATGTCCCATATGGTCCCCCGTGCCTGCCAGGAGCTATTTCTGAGCAGGTAGCCAGGAGTAACCCCTGAGCAACGGCGGGTGTGGCCCAAAAACAAAAACAAAAACAAAAAGGAATCTCAATAACAGAGTCATTTATCATCACCAGCTGCACGGTGAGGACAGGCTTTGTTTAAGGGCTCTGCTAATGAGATGAGCGTTGTGTCCGGACAAGATGGGCGCTGTTTTTCTCTGGAGATCTGCATGTCTCAGTCTTTCTGGAGGGAGGCAAAGTCTGATCCAGAGATTTGAAGGAGAGCAGAGACAATGCAGGGTGGGAGGAGATTCATCCATGGAATAAATGGAAGATAACTATGTTTCAATTCAGAAGTCAGACCTCTCAGCTTTCTTGCTTTAAGATCAAGTATCTATCCACTGTGAGCATCAAGGAGAATTTGCTCAGTGTCTGTTCATGGGTCACAACCAATATGTTTATCGCAAAAGAAAATATCTATCTAAAAGTGACAAACTGGAGACAAACAGGGATATACTTCCTCATGACATCTTTAAAGCTCTCTTGCCTGTCTTGGCCTGTATTTGAGCAAAGAAGTTATCTGAAAAGTTTCCTTCACAGAATTTCTATTTTGGTAGAGAAGATGTGGAAAACTTGCAAAAAAGAAAAAAAACTTGCAGAGCAATGTGAAAATAAAAATCAAGTTAGAAATTAATTGGTTCACAAGAAAATGAGAGTGTTTTTTGTACTTCATAATTATGACAAAAGAGGCATGGTGATATCTAAAATGAAAATAAATTCTTTACAGATGCCAGAAGCTATTCTTTTACATATCTATTTGGTCATCCAAATTAGAGAAGTTATATGGAATCATTATTTTGGTACCAGAAGGCATCCAATGATACTCAGATGAATTTGAGAAGGAAATAGCACTGAGGATGTCTCATTGTAGGTATGGTTGTAGGCTAACCTACGGCAGCCTGGAAGTAAAAATCCAAATCTCATTTTCCCATCTCCTACTCACCTTCCCCTAGAATCTTCTATTTGATAAATTCAATTGGAAGTAAGGGTGAATCAATAATGGGAGACATTTCTAAGTAGTATGGCCTCTTACCCATTTCTGGTTGGAGATGGTCAGAGGTCAAGGAAAGATATGGATATTTGTGCCCTTATGTCTCCCCTAATAAAAATCTTTACACAGATCATCTTCTTTTTTAAAAGGATGCATTACTACTGTGCTATTATTATTTAATGATCATTAAGCACTTCTTACTAATTAAGTATTCTTTAATTAGGGGCTCTTTTTACAAGTGCCTATGCCTTTCTAAGAAAATCAGCACTTTAATTATTTTTTCTCTCATCTGTCTTAACTGGTTGAAAGAAAAGAATGTTTAAAAATGTTAGAAGGTGATGTAAAACATGAAATAAAAAAATCAACAATCAACCTCAAAAGGTGAACAAAAAATTTCCTGAAGCATCTATAATTATAATTAGATTGGATAGAAAGAACATGCTTTTCTAGCTCAAACCTATATTTTGGTACTAAGATTTCTTGTTGTATCTGATTCAGTCCCTGCTATTAATTTAAGAATTCATAGAACTATTTATTCTCTAACTCAATAGAAAAGATTGCTTACCATAGCAACCTGTGCATTAGCATTCAACTTCCTGGTTACAAAGCACCTTCCAAAGGAGATTAGACATCATTGTGCAAAGCAAACCTGATTTTTAAAATGTAATTTTAAGTAGGGTGGCTGTGATAGTCAAATTCATAACTAAGAAGACAACCCTTACTTGAAATTAGTAGTTGTTTGACATTTTTGCTATTAGTTAACTCAGATGTTTTTTCCTGACCCCAGGCATTTTGTTTCTCTTGTACTTCTATAAGCCACAACAGATGGAAAATAATAAAATATTATGCAAAACCCATTCCCTGAATAAGAATCTTATTGTTCTCTGTGGCAGTTTAGCATATCATCTTCAAGCCACCATTCTTAGATTAATATGTTTTGTTTCTTATTAGAAAAAAGTGAATACTTGTCTCTGCTTTTCAAAAATTTCAAAATAAAAATATTTAGTCTAATTTTCAAGTTCATTTCCTTGTTGTCGATCAAGTGCCTAAAATCTTAACGATTGTTTTTACTTAAAGTGAGGTGCATAGTAATTAGAGAATGAAAAAAATCTATGTGTCTTTCTACTGATAATCACAACTTTTGTCTTAAAGTTCAGAATGGCTAGAATAAAATTCAGATGTGCATATCAATAACCATAGCACCCAAGACCTCTCAGTTTTACTGAATAAAAAATGTATTTAATAGTTTCTCAGAAATAAATATAAACCTAGAAATATAAATATATTTTATTTTTAAAGAATACCTGGATGAACAGAAAAATAAATAATGCTAGAGCTCAGGTGTCTCTGAGGACCTGGCAGATAATCAGGGTTGATAGAAGTGAAGTATAAATTAGAGAGAAATCTTATGGAAGAAGAAGGGTTATAATATGAAATTAAATCTTGAGTGTTGGTAGAATCTTTTTCTTTAACATATTGTATCTAGAGCACAGTTTACAGTAGAGGAAGCAGATTAGAGTTTGGAGTGAGAACATTATTTCACATTCAAGCTGGATATATATGCTAGACTTCCTGCATACATATTTTTGATTTGGGGGCCACATTCAGCAGTACTCAGGGTTTACACCTGGCTCTGCATTCAGAAATCACTCCTGCCAGATTTGGGAGACTATCTGGGATGCTGGGGATCAAACCTGGGTCTACCCTGGGTCAGCCACCTGCAAGGCAAATGCCCTACTTCTGTGCTATCTCTCCAGCCCTTCCTGCATACATTTTTTTTTTGGTTTGGGACCACATCAGGTGACACTCAGGGGTTACTCCAGGCTATGCACTTAGAAATCGTGCCTGGATTGGGGGACCTTACGTGATGCCGAGGGATCGAACCAGTGTCCATACAGGTTAGTGAATGCAAGGCAAATGCCCTACTGTTTGTGTCACTGCTCCAGCCTGTCCTGCATACATTGTTAACCAGAAAAGTCTTTCAAGAGACTTTTCATCACAGGTGTTGATTTCAAATTAAACTTGTCACCTATAGTCTTGATGAACTCTAAGAATATGGGTCTTTGGCAGACATATATTCTACTCAAATGCATGGATACATGGCTTAATAATATATGATTCCCATCTGCTTAGATGGTTCATCATTTTCTAGAGTTAAAATATCCCTCCAGATGGGCAGGCTGGATGAGAAATCAGCTCAAACACAGCTTTGATAAGACTTTAGCAAGGTTGTGTGGAATCAAATGTAAATCAGACAACTCATTGATCAGAGTATTAACATTGTATGAAATATTGTTACTAAATCAGATATTAATAATAAGGATGGTTCTACCATTCTCACTTAGCTTGAGAGTGAAAGCATCTAAACTTTTGTGAACATCAATAGCACTTGGAAAATAGAAATCCTCAGGATTTAGAAGTTCAATATCCAGGAGACAACTAAATCATATAAAAGCTGCAATTCTAGCACTCTTAGCTGTTGCCACTCTACTTGCAAGGACTAGTTAGAATACCACTGGGGGATCCTCCAATAACCTGTAGATGGGCCTAAAAATCTGTATGCAACAAACTCCCAGTTAGTACTTATGCTTCCTTAAGTCTGAAAAGATTTATATTATTTTCTAAGAAGGAGACACCCTCCTCAAAGTTTTTCAGCAGACTCTTTTTGGCAGGCAGGAGCTTGGGGGCTGAAAATTAGAGCCTTGTTATGACTCTTAGCAGTGGTGCCATGTCAGGAACCAATTGTAAAGAGGATTTGTGATTCATATGAAACTTTGCATTGATCAACTGGGATTACTGGGGCTACCTTGCTGAAGCTCAGAAGCCTCGGAGGTTTCTATTCAGTAATATTTGGGGACCATGTGGTGTTGGGAACTGACCCAGAATTAGTTACATGCAAGATATGTGCTTTAACCTCAGATTATTTCTTTGGCTCTAAATATATGTTTGTATCTTTCTTTATTTATGGGCAATAGTTGGCTGTGCTTACTGTGCTCACTCCTGTCTCTGCAGGATCTCTTCTGGTCTGACTCATGGTCTCAGGGCTCAAATCTGAGTTGACCACATGCAGGGTATGCACTCTACCACTCTACTCCCTCCCAACCTTCAGTTTTACTTATTTCTTTCATCTTTTATATAGACCAGTCAGTGCAGGAAAAGAGAGAGGATGCAGTGCTAAGATCAAACTCAGGACCTTACATCTGAAACATGTTTTCTACTATTTGATTATATTTCAAAACTCAAAGAACTACTTAATTAAAACAAATGGTGGCCATCTCATACTCTATCAGGAGTCCTCAAACTTTTTAAACAGGGGGCCAGTTCACTGTCCCTCAGACCATTGGAGGGTCTGACTAAAGTAAAAACAAAACTTATGAACGAATTCTTATGCACACTGCATATATCTTATTTTGCAATGAAGAAACAAAACAGACACAAATACAATATGTGGCCGGTGGGCCATAGTTTGAGGACCACTGCAAGTGGTGCTCAAACACGTGTGGGATCTAGGTATTCTGAAAACCTGTTTCCTGATTCAGTGTCAGGAAGTCTAAGGATGAGTTGTTGATCCAGCTCTATGGTGCTGGGAACCACCAGAATTGCACCACACACAGATACCTTACTTCATATTCTATCTCCCCAGTCAAGGAAAGATATTTTAACCACTCTTTCCTCAAGCCTAGTTAAGCATTGTATTCACCTGATAAGCTGCTTAAAAAATATGAAATTGCTGGATTTGACCCAACTTGTTCTATTAAATTTGAACTGGAAAGCAGTCTTACATCAGAGATGAGTCAATGCACTCTAATGATTCTAATGTGGATTCAAATGTAAAAACCTGAGACCGTGCCTTCAAATTTAGACTTGAGTCTGCAACTTGTAATTTTTGGTACTATGCTATGCAAGAAAATGGGATGGATAAAAAAAATGTACCTTCTGAAAGCTTTGCAAGCCTTCTGGAAATCCCATTCTACTCTAACTCACATACTGTAGGAAGTGTGAGTAATGAAGGGACCGATTCAAAAGTATTATGGGTCAGTCAGTAGAAAGAGGAAAAATGTAAGTTAAAAAGTAAGTTCTATAAATCTCTAGAAATGAAATCTATTTTATTACCTCCAAAGGGCCAAATGTGCTCTTTAAAATGCTTCAATAGAGCATTTAATTTCACAGCTGTCTTGTAGCTTTGAGGCCACATTCACATTCCCTAAAGTTAGGAAAGTCAAGTAGACATGTTACAAAAGCGACTTGGACTACAAAGACGTTAATTAAGTCCCAAGGACTTCAAGGATGCCTGTTCAGTCCTCAGAAATGTATTACTCTTTGCTAAATGATGCAAACATATTTCTTTTGACCTAGTCACACTTAACCCGAATCTCTAAGCCTGAATATTTCTAATAATAAAAGGTTGTCAGAATTTTAAATTCCAGAGAATAGGTTCTTCCAAAGATAACCCACATATGTTTGCTATTTCCCCAGCATCTTGATTATTCTTTTTCAGTTTTTATCAGAGTCTTGAAAAAATTAGTTAAAAATAACCAAATGGGCAACAAACATAATAGTTATTCTGCCATTTCAGAACACTGGATTGAGAATCAGCATGATCTTAATTTTTTAATGTATGGCTTTAACTGTTTCGAGTCTCCTTTTCCTGCAGTAGCAAATGGTAAAGGCGTCTCATATTCTCTTTTGTCATAATACTATTTTGAAAGCTTTAATAGTAAAAAATCACTGCTTCAAGAAATAAGAGAGAACAAGCAGAAATGGAAACACAGACCCTGCTTATGGATTGCCAGGATTAACATAATTAAAATGACAATACTCTCCAAAGCATTGTACAGATTTAATGCGATTCATCTAAAGATACCCATGACATTCTTCAAAAAAGTGGATCAAATAATTCTGAAACTTATCTGAAACAATAAACACCCTCAAATAGATAAAGCACTCCTTGGAAAAAGATATATGGGAGGTATTACTTTCCCCAACTTTAAACTGTATTACAAAGTAATAGTTATCAAAACTGCATGGTATTGGAATAAAGAGAGAACCTCAGATAAGTGGAATAGACTTGAGTACTCTCTGAATACTCAGAGAATGTAAGAAGCAAGAAATCCTAAATGGAGCAACAAAAGCCTCTTCAATAAGTGGAGTTAGCACAACTGGTTAGCCATTTGCAAAAAAGTGAACTCAGACCTCCAGCTAACACCATGTATGAAGGTAAAATACACATAGATTAAGGACCTTGATATCAAACCTGAAACCATAAGGTATATAGAACAACATGTAGGTAAAACACTCCATGACATTGAGACTAAAGGCATCTTTCAGGAGGAAACAGCACTCTTCAAATAAGTGGAAGCAGAGATAAACAGATGGGAATATATTAAGCTGAGAAGCTTCTGCACCTCAAAGGAAATAGTGCCCAGGATATAAGAGCCACCCACTGAGTGGGTGAAATTATTCACCCAATACTGATCAGATAAGGGGAAAATCTCCAAAATATACAAGGCACTGACAGAACTTTATAAGAAAAACATCTAATCCCATCAAAAAAGGGGAGAAGAAATGAAGAGACCTTTGCCAAAGAAGAAATACAAATGACCAAAAGGTACAAGAAAAAATGCTCCACATCACTAATCATCAGGGAGACATAAATCAAAACAACTATGAGGTACCATCTCACACCACAGAGACTGGCACACATCACAAAGAATGAGAACAACCTTTATGGAAAGCAATATGGAGATTCCTCCAAAACCTGGAAATTGAGCTCCCATCCTATCCAGCTATACCATTCCTAGGAATATACCCTAGGAACACAAAAATACAATACAAAAATCCCTTCCTCACAACTATATTCATTGCCGTGCTATTTACAATAGCCAGACTCTGGAAACACCCAAGATGCCCTTTAACAGTTGAATGGCTAGTAAAACTGTGGTACATATACATAATGGAATATT
Organism: Suncus etruscus; assembly: GCF_024139225.1. NCBI lineage: Eukaryota > Metazoa > Chordata > Mammalia > Eulipotyphla > Soricidae > Suncus > Suncus etruscus. Next base: position 78,856,728 of record NC_064853.1, on the reverse strand, counting down.
ATGCAGCCGTCAGGAGAGATGAAGTCATGAATTTTTTCTATACATGGATGTACATGGAATCTATTATGCTAAGTGAATAAGACAATGGAGAGAGATAGACATAGAATAGTCTGACTCATCTATGCATTTTAAGAAAAATAAAAGATATTTTTGCGATAATCCTTAGAGACAAAGAGAGGAGGGCTGGAAGGTCCAGCTCACAACATAAAGCTCACCACAAAGAATGGTGAGTGCAATTAGAGAAATAAGTACACTGAGAACTATCATAACAGTGTGAATGAATGAGGGAAGTGGAAAATCTGTCTAGAATACAGGTGGGAGTGGGGTGTGGAGGAGGGGGATTTGGGACATCGGTGGTGGGAATGTTGCACCCATGAAGGGGGGTGTTCTTTACATGTCTGAAACCCAACTACAATCATATGTGTAATCAAGGTGTTTAAATAAAGATATTTAAAAAAAGAAATTACTGAAGAAAAATAAAAAGAATTATGGACAATTCAGTGTTATCACAATCAACTACAAATCTACTACTGTTAGTTCTCAAACTTGAAACTGGAATACCAAGTGTTCATTGTTTGCAATGATATGGCTTCAGTGAATTCCCTCCCTTCCCTCTTTCCTGCTGGGTGATGGCTCTCGCTTTCCATTGATATTGTTAAAAGTGAAAAGAAGCCTTGCACAAAGGAAGGTTCAAGGTTCAGGAATGCTCAGACTCGGGGTGGGAGAGAAGTCCCCAAGGAACTGGGGCCTGGGGATGCCTGAGTTTCGGGGAAGCCTAAAACCTAAATCAGAGACCACCAACCTTCAGGGATGCAAACGGCAATGCAGGTTTATCAAATCACAGTGCACTCTGAGTCCACCATAAATTACTGTCGCAGCAGGACTTTTGGTCTATGGTGAGACCCCGAGCATTCAAATATACAAGTATTTAAACTAAATCATAGGATAATGAGCACAATAATCAAAACAATTCATATGTTACATGTAAGTGTTACAGTTTGAAATCACCAATAAAAAACTCAGGGAAAGGCGTGATTCCAGCCCCTTCATGACATCATTGTGATATGGGTAGGACCTCATCCGGATGGTATTTTTGTGATATTTGTAGGACTTCCAGGTGGTCTTTAGGTGTGTACTGATTTGGCCTAGGAAAGTCCCATGTTAGGGCAGAGGTGCCCCATGTGACCAAGGTGGAGGAACTAGGCTGTTTGGAGGAGGGAGTCTGGGGTCCCATATTTTTCAGGCACCAGAGTGACAGAAGTGAGAATGGCATTAAACTAGATATTACCCTATTCTATACATATTGTGCCATCTATGTGTTATTCCTTTTTTAGTGACTGTGTGTAATTATTCCTTCCTTATCTTCAACAGCCATCTGCCCTCTGCAGGGATAAAGGCATCCCCTTTGGAATGTGATGTTGGAATGTAGGATGATCAGTTGGTTCCACCTCTCTCCCCTCTCTTCAAGGTCTCTAGGATGAAAAGCAAGATGTCCTTGCATTGGAATGTGATTTGGAATTGTGATTTACAGCCTGTTTCCTGAAATCAGCTGTCCCCTTGGGCCTAGTCTTACTTATCTTGAAATTGCAGCATATGACTAAATTTGCAATCCCATCTATTACTAAGAAATCACTATTCCTATTTAAAACTACTTGAGAAACATTATAAAATTACTTAAGAACATACTATGTCAAAAATATTCATTTCAACGATATGATTAAGATACTGGAAAAAAGCAAACTATATTCTTCAGTATTTTCTTCTCAGGGTGATAGAAAATAAACAATTTTTCTATGATCTGCTTTAAATCACTTTCATCAGCTGTGAATTCCCTGTTCACAGAAAGTTATCAGTTGAAGCTCCCTACCTCCTCTGTTGGCTTACACCTAGAAAGCTCTTAAAAAATAAAGTTTCATTTAATGTGTTGGTTTCACAAAAAAAGACGGTATTTAATTTCAAAGACTATTTCTTTGTAGTTCAAATTGAAATTGTAAGAGTAGATTTCTCTAAAGCAATGTAAATCGATAAATACTCAGAAGCACTTGTATGATCCTCCTTATAGAGTCATTTGTATCAATAAATACCAATGTACTTATCTTGTTTTTACCAACACACTATATCAATTGTAAGCTAAAATGATACCAACATAAAAGAAATGTCCAACTTAGGGCTGGAGCACTGGCTCAGTGTTAGGTCATTTGTCTTGCACAAGGCTGACCTAGAATGGACCATGGTTCGATCCCCTGGTGTCCCATATGGTCTCCCAATCCAGGAGTGATTTCTGAGTGCATAGCTAGGAGTAACCCCTGAGTATCACTGGGTGTGGCCCCAAAACCAAAAAGAAAAGAAAGAAAGAAAAGAAAAGAAAGAAAAAGAAAGAAAAGAAGAAAGAATAGAAAGAAAGTGAGAGAGAGAGAGAGAAAGAAGAAAGAAAGAAAGAAAGAAAGAAAGAAAGAAAGAAAGAAAGAAAGAAGAAAGAAAGAAAGAAAGAAAGAAGAGAGAAGAGAGAGAGAGAAGAAGAGAAAGAAAGAAAGAAAGAAAGAAAGAAGAAAGAAAGAAAGAAAGAAGAAGAAAGAAAAGAAGAGAAAGAGAAAGAAAGAAAGAAAGAAAGAGAAAGAAAGAAAGAAAGAAAGAAAGAAAGAAAGAAAGAAAGAAAGAAGAAGGAAGAAGGAAGGAAGGAAGGAAGGAAGGAAGGAAGGAAGGAAGAAGAAGAAAGAAGAAAGAAAGAAAGAAAGAAGAAGAAGAAAGAAAGAAAGAAGAAAGAAAGAAAGAAAGAAAGAAAGAAAGAAAGAAAGAGAAAGAAAAAAGAAAGAAAGAAGAGAGAGAGAAATGCCTAACTTAACTATTTAAAGAAGTCCAGTCAAATGTGGCATTGTCATGAATGATAGATGTTAGCAGTTACTGGATAATACAAAATGATTTTTTGGGAATAAGTGTCCATTTTGCCTAAAAAATGCTGTGTCCAGAGAAAGGAAAATAGGGGAATGATGCAACTCTAGGAATTAAGAATCTAAAAATAAGTGTCTTTATAAATTTAGTTGTACCAAATAAATTGTTTCATGTGTGATTTGGGCACAGATAATGTTTATTGAACATCAGTTGTCATTTGGATCTTCTGAGATTTTGATAAAATGATGAATTGGTTGGGGCTTCAAATCTTGCATTTCTTTTCCTTTTTAATATAAAATAAGGTCACACTCCCTTCAAGGCTGCCAAAGTCCCAGGGTGCAATATCCAAAAGAATTCAGGGTGGTTGATACTTGCTGCAATTTGGCTTTTTATTTTTTTTTAAATGTTTTCCCCTGGGGGGTGCAATAGTTTATGTATATGTTTAAGTGCCATGATTACAATCATAATTGTAGTTGGGTTTCAGTCATATAAAGAACATCCCCCCTTCACTAGTACAAAATTTTCATCAGAATATCCCCCTTTCTTCCCCCACCCCTGCCTATATTCAAGATAGGTATTTTACTTCTCTCTCTTATTAACATTATCATGCTAGTTGTTAGTGTATTTATTTCCCTAACTGCATTCATCACTCTTTGTGGTGAGCTTCATATTGTGATCCAGTACTTCTGGCATTCATCTCTATTATCTCTGGGCATTATTACAATACTTTTAATTTTTACTATTTAATACAAAATTTAATTTTGTATTAAACAACAATTTAATACAAAAATTTTAATTTTTCTTAAAACCCATAGATAAGTAAGACTATTCTGTGCTTATGTTACTACCTCTGACTTATTTTACTCAGCATAATAGATTCTATGTACTTCCATGTATAGGAAAATTTCATGACTTCATCTCTCCTAATGGCTGCATAATATTCCATTGTGTATATATACACCACAGTTTCTTTAGCCATTCCTCTGTTGAAGGGTATCTTGGTTGTTTCCAGAATCTGGCTATTGTAAATAGCACTGCAATGAATATTGGTGTGAGGAAGGGATTTTTGAATTGTATTTTTGTGTTCCTAGGGTATATCCCTAGAAGTGATATAGCTGGATCCTATGAGAGCTCAATTTCCAGTATTTTGAGAAATTTCCATATTGTTTTCCAGTAATGCTGGACTAAATGGCATTCCCACCAACAGTGAATAAGAGTTTCTTTTCTCCACATCCGTACCAGCACTGATTGTTCTTGTTCTTTGTGATTGTTCCAGTCTCTGTGGTGTGATGGTACCTGATTGTTGTTTAGATTTGCATCTCTCTGATATGATGTGGAGCATTTTTTCATGTTTCTTTTGGCCATTTTTATTTCTCTTTTGAGGAAGTGTCTATTCATTTCTTCTCCCAAATTTTATGGTATTATATTTTTTGTTATCTTCTGTCAGTACCTTGCATATTTTCAATATTAGCCCCTTATCTGATGGGTGTTGGGTAAACATTTTTTAGATAGAGATGAAATGGACATTAAAAACAATTCCATTCACATTAGTGTCACACAAAACTCAAATATCTTGGAGTCAACTTAACTAAAGACATGAAGGACCTAATAAAGAGAACTAGAAAAGCCTACATCAAGAAATAAGAGAGGACACAAGGAAATGGAGACACATACCCTGCTAATGGATTGGCAGGATTATCATCATTAAATAGCAATACTCTCCAAAGCTTTGTAAATATTTAACACAATCCTTTTAAGATACCCATGACATTCTTAAAATAAGTTGATCAAACACTTCTCAAATTTATTTTAAACAACAAATACTCACGAATAGTTAAAGCAATTCTTGAAAAAAGGTATGGGAGGCATTACTTTCCCCAAGTTTAACTTGCATTACAAAAGCAATAGTTATTAAAACAGCATAGTATTGGAATAAAGACAGATCCTCAGATTATTGGAGTAGATGAGTATTCAGAGAATGTTCCCAAGACATTAATTTTTGATAAAGGGGCAAGAAATCCAAAAAGGGTGCAAGGAAAGCCTTTTCAACAAGTGTTATTGGCACAACTGGTTAGCCACTTGCAAAAAAGAAACTCAGACCACCATCTAGCACCATACACAAAGTTCAAAATTTTATTAATTTTTGGTTTGGGGGCCACACCCTGTGATTCAGCTCTGGGGTTACTCCTAACTATATACTCAGAAAATCACCCCCTGGCTTGGAGGACATATGGGACGCCAGGGGAATCGAACCATGATCCATCGTAGGTGAGTGTGCATAAGGCAGACGCCTTATGCCCTACACCACTGCTCCAGCCCCAAAGGTAAAATTTAAATAATTAAAGACCTTGATATCAGGCTGAAACCATAAGATATATAGAACAACAAGTAGGCAAAACACTCCATATCATTGAGACTAAAGGCATCTTCAAGGAGAAAACAGCACTCTCCACGCAAGTGAAAGAGGAGATAAGCAGATGAGAATATTAAACTGAGAATCTTCTGCACCTCAAAGGAAATAGTGCCTAGGATACAAAATCCACCACACAAATGAAATTCCTGCATATCTAAAACCTCCAAAATGATGCTTTATGCTGTGTATCTGAGACTCCCCTTTCTGAGTAGCTGCGGGGTCCTGCAAGCCCCCCCCGGAGGGGCCCGGCCAGCAGGAATCAGTCGAGAGGCTCACAGACGACCGCACCTTTATTTAGCAGGGCTAGAAGCACGACCACACCTTTGAAAAATCTGAGAGAGGTTAGTAATAACGACCTAAGACGATCAGACCGTTCAAAGGCGACTTTATTGGGGTCCAACACCTTCATAGGGAAGGTGAAGGAGGCAGGCAAAAGGCGGTGTCAATCAAACTTTTGGCACGAAAGCTACTACATTGCTCCATATAAGGTAAAATTACAGTTCAGGCTACATGAAACAAAGAAAGTAAATCATTTTCCAAATAAGGCAGTGGGCAGTGGGATAGGGGGCAGGACGACCTGCAAGTCATGGTTAACGTGCAGTTTCCATGGAGACATCTTGTGACCTTCTAGCTACATTCCTAAACTCTTAACTATTAGGAGGTGGGGGTAGTTGTTCTTACAAAAATGATCTTGAACAGACAATGTAGCATATACATAATGATAAATGTCTCGTTAACTCTGGAATGCAGTTGAGGGAGTAAGACCTCATTTCTGGGAATGGTACCGGGCCGTGTTGCTCTCCTCCGGGCTACAAAGTTAATTATCTCCTGCAGCTGCACATTCTTTCCTGTTAACTCAAGGACTCACAGCAAAACTGCACGTAGGCAGCTTGTAGGTGAAAAGCTGGACTATGGCAGAAGACAGCAAAATGGCCTCTAACAAGTCACATATCCAACAAGTAGCATTTGGGTGACTTTTTCTATCCATGCAGCCATTTTCAACTCTGTAAGATAGTACATTGATTATGTATATGTATAATATTATGTATTATATATACACATCCATATATATACATGTATATATGTTTTAATTAATAATTAAGTTAAAACATACAATACTAAAACATAATAAAATGTATGTTTGTTTTGGTTTTGGGGCCACACCTGATGACACTCAGGGGTTAGTCCTGGCTGTGTTCATAAATCTCTCCTGGCTTGGGGGACCACATTGGATACTTGGGGGTCGAACTGCAGTTCATCCTAGGCTAGTCCGGGCAAGACAGAGCCTTACTTATCACTTGCACCACAGCTCCGGTCCCAATAAAATTTTAATTTATTATAAAGACAAATAAAAAACAAACATAAAATGTGTTTTAATTATTAAGATAATAATTAAAATATGTACATATAAGTTAATTTAGTTTTAATTATATGTTTTAATTTTGTTTTTAATTGCTTTATTTAAGCACCATGGTTACAAAATTGTTCTTTGTTGGGTTTTAGTCATGCAATGTAACCATTCCTGCATCACTCTACCCATCTCACTATCAATATCTCATTTCCCCTCCCATCACTGCCTTTCTTCTAGGGCAGGCAATTTAATTCTCTCTTTATCTCTCTTTCCTTTTAACACAGTGGCTATCACAATTGTAAATGGAGGGTTGCCTAGGCATATTATTTTCTCCCCTTTCTGCACTGAGTTCTAATCCAGAGTGATCTGTTCCAACTATCATTCTTCTAGTAAACCTTTCTCTACTCAAACTCACTCACTACTCTTTGTGACAAACTGTCTACCTTAGGCAAGATGCATATTTCTATTGTCTCTTAATATTATTATCATACTGTCACTATATCCGACAAGTGAGTGAGATGATTCTGTGTCTATCTCTTCCCCTCTGACTAATTTAACCCAGAATAATAATCTCTATATCCATATATGTATAAGCAAACTTCATGACTTCACATTTTCCTAAAGACTGCATAATACTACCATTGTGTAGAGATACCACAGTTTCTTTAGCCACTCATCTGTTGTCAGGCACGTGGGATATTCCCAGATTCTGGCTATTGTAAAGATGCTAAGCAGAACATAGGAGAGCAGATGGCATTTTGTATTACTTTTTTGTGTTCCTAGAATATATCCCCTATGGAGTGGTATTGCTAGATCATATAGAAGCTCAATTTTTATTTTGTTGTGTACTTTCCATATAGCAGGATGCTTTCCCACCAGCAGAGAATGAGAATTCTTTTCTGCTTGCATCCATGAAAGCTTTGGTTGATCTTTTTTTTTTTTTTTACCCACGATGTGTGCTTTTTTGGCCAACCATATTTCTTCTTTGAGAAAATGTTTGTTCATTTCTTCTCCCCATTTTTTGATGGGGTAATATGTTTTTTCCTTGTAAAGTTTAATCAGTGCCTTGTCTATTTTAGATATTAATATCTTATTTGATGGGTGCTGGGTGAATAGTTTCTTCGATTCCATGGGTGGTCTTTACATCCTATTCACTATTTCCTTTGAAGTACAGAAGCTTCTCAGTAATCCCATTTGGTTAACTTTGCTTTAATTTGATTGGCCAGTGGTATTTTATCCTTAAATATGCCTTTAGTCTTAATGTCATGAAGTGCTCTCCCTATATTTTCTTCTATGTATCTTATATTTTCAGGTCTGATATCAAGGTCTTTAATCCATTTTGATTTGACTTTTGTGCATGGTGTTAGGGAGAAGTCTGAGTTTATTTGTTTGCAGGGTTTTTTGTTGTTGTTGTTGTTGACCCAACACCACTTGTTAAAGAGGCTTTTACTTTGTTCTACTTTGCATTTCTTGCTCCCTTTATAAAAAATAATTGTTCATAAATCTATAGGTCCATCTCCAGATATCCACCAGTCTATCCCATTGATCTGAGGGTCTGTCTTGATTCTAATGCTTTTTAATGACAACTGCTTTATAGTACAGTTTTAAGTTGGAGAAACTAATCTCTCTCCTCTCTCCCCTCTCTCTCTCCCCCCTCTCTCTCTCTGTCTCTCTCTGTCTCTGTCTCTGTCTCTCTCTTTCTCTCTGTCTCTGTCTCTCTGTCTTTCTCTCTCTCTCTCTCTCTCCTCTCGTCCTCTCTCTCTCTCTCTCTCTCTCTCTCTCTCCCCAAGGATTTCTGTTAGCTATTTGTGGGCAATTATATCTCTTTTTGGGGGGAAGGGGTGGGTGTTATTTTTCTGGTTTTTGGGTCACACCCAGCAGCACTCAGGGGCGCCTCCTGGCTCTGAGCTCAGAAATTTTTCCTGGCATGGAGAACCATGTGGGATGCTTGGACTCAAACCACCGTCAGGCCGGGGTTGCCTGCATGCAAGGCAAACGCCCTACTGCTGTGCTATCCCTCTGGCCCCTATCTCTATGAATTTCAAGAGCATTTGATTCAATTCTTTAAAAAATTTCATGGAGGGGCCAGAGCTATAGAACAGCGGTAGGGCGTTTGCCATGCAAACAGCTGATCCAGGATTGACCAATTGTTCGATCCCAGGCATCCCCCAAGCCAGGAGCGATTTCTGAGTGCATATTCAGGAGTAACCCCCGAGTATCACGGGGTGTGGACCAAAAGGCGAAAGGCAAAAAAAAATTATAAAACATTTTATTGGGATTTTATTAAATCTGTGCAATGCTTTAGAAAGTATTAACTCTTTAATTATGTAATCTTTCCAATCCAAGAGCAAGGATATATATATATATATTTTCATTTCCTTGTGTTCTGTTTTTATTTTTTGAAGCAGAGTTTTGTAATTTTCTTTATACAACTCTTTCACTTTGTTAGTTTAGTTGACTCCAAGTACTTTATTTTTTGAGACATACTTGTGAATGATATTTTTAAGCATCTTTTTTTCTTCTCTTTGATTATATGTGTATAAAACAGCCATAGAGTTTTGCATATTGACTTTGTATCCTGATACTTAACTATACAAGTCTATTGTTTCTAGAAGCTGTTCTGTGGAGTCTTCAGGATTCTCTAGATCCAATATCATGTCATCTGCAAATAGTGAGAGCTTCACTTATTTTTATATCAGGATGCCCTTAATCTCTTTTTCTTGACTAATTGTTAGAGCAAATATTTCCATTACTATTTTTAATCGAGGTGGCAAGAAGGGACAACCTTGCCTTGTGCCTTTAGTTTTTTCCTATTGAGTTTAATGTTTTCAGTGGGTTTGTTATAAATAGCTTTGACAATATTGAGGAAAGTTCTTCCAATTCTCATCTTCTTCAGAGATTTTTATCATGAATGAGTGATGTACCTTGTCGAATGCTTTCTAATGTCCATTCATATGATCATATGTAATTTTTTCTTTTATTGATATGGTATTATATTGATTTATAATATTGAATGTTAAATCATTCCTGCATCCATGGATGAAGCCTTCTTGGCCATGGTATATAAACTTCTTGATGAGTTGTTGACTCAGTTTGCTAGTATTTTTTGAGGATGTTTGTATCCATGTTTATTAAGGATAACTATAATTCGTGTGTGTGTGTGTGTGTGTGTGTGTGTGTGGTTTCTTTTATGTTTTTTTTTGTTTCAGGGGGTGATATTGGTGTCATAGAAACTATTTGGTAGTGTTTCAGTTTCTTTAATTTCCTGGAAGATCTTAAAGAGAATTGGCAGTAGATCCTTTTTAAAGTTTGAAATAATCCACCTTTAGTGAATCCATCTGGATTTGTTTTTGTTTTGAGGAATCCTCTTGATTACCCATTCAATTTTAAAATAGTTATACATCTGTCTGTTCAGATATTCCAGATCAACTTCATTGAACTTTGGAAGGCTATAGGAGTCAAAAGAATTTATCCATTTCTTTCAAGTTGCTTGTTTTGTGGCATAAAGCTTCTCAAAATAATTTTTTATTATCCTTAAATTTCTGTGGTAACTGTAGTGACATCCCACATTCAATTCTGATTCTGTTCAAGTTTGTCTTTTTTTCTTTGTGAGTCTTGCTAATGGTTTATCAATCTTGTTTATTTTTTAAAAAATCAATTCTTGCTTTTATTTATATTTTATTGCTTTTTGGGTGTCCAGTTTATTAATATCAGCTCTAAGTTTTATTTCCTTTCACCTGCCTACTTTTGGCTGAGTTTTTTGCTCTTTTTCAATTTCTTTTTTTTTTTTAATAATGTTTTGGTTTTGTTTTTTTGGTGCTGAACCTAATGATTCTCAGGGATTACCCTGGCTATGAACTCAGAAATCATCTCTGGCTTTTGATGAACATATAGGATGCTGGGATAGAACCACGGTCTGTCATCAGTCAGCCGCATGCAAGGCAAATGCCCTACAGCTGAGCTATCTCTCCGGGCCCTCTTTGTCCACTTTCTTTTTTTTAATGATATTTATTTTTCTTTTTTTTTCCCTTTATTTAAACATCTTGATTACAGGTTGGATTTCTGATATATCATCTGGTCATCTGAACCCTACCATAAATGTCCCCTGAGCAGACAGGAGTAAGCCCTAAACACAGCTAATGTGACTTCAAACTTCTCTGACCCCACAAAAATAATTCCACAGGATTCTAGAAGCCTATTTCAGCAAGTAAGAAAAATTCTTCTATTTATCCCCTAATATTATTTTTTTGTATATTGGTTGTCTTTTGAACCTCTCCCAAACAACCCAGAAAGATTGTATGTATTTTTGGGTAGAATGAACATATATGTTAGTACTGATGGGCAACTCCAATCACAGTGTTTGTAAGATCATTCCAGGAAGTGTTTAGGGGACCTTTCAAAACCTATATATATATATATATACACACACACACATATTTCATCTGGGTCTCATGCAAGGAAAGCATGTTCTAAGCCTTTTCAGCTCTTTTCCTGGAGTCCAGAAAAAATTATAGTAACTACTAAAAATTTACTTATTTTGTTTATCAGCCAGAGAATTCTGATTTTTGCTATTTACTAAATTTAGAGTGACAAAATAGCAGGTTATAGCAATGCTCTAATTGCCAAGCCAATTGTTTTCTCTCAAAAAGAATGAATTGTTGGTTTTGATTCTGACACTGAATCTATATTCTAGTCAGTGACATAGAATATTAATAGCTATTGACATGCTGCCAATAAGAAATGCTCAGTTTAAATTTGAACCTGGAATATATGAGCAAATCGAGAAATATGTGCAGTATGGCTAATGTTCATGGATTGGTTTGTTTGCCCCTCAACACAGTTATAATATTTCTATATATGATTGTGAGAATATAAGCATGGTTATATAATTGATCTGCCATTTTATTTTAAACAGAATTGTTTTATGAAGTTTCAGAGTATTAAATTTTTTACTTATAAATATAGGATCTTCTCACAAGATTCAGTCTAATGGTAATAACAAAACAAGTTAGCCTGCTATTTTTTCTTAGGAAGTAATTTAGTCTCTGAAAAATTACATCAGCAGCGAAGTCAAAAAAGTGTTTTATTTGAGACAAGTGCATGGACCACATTATGATGAAATGGGGAAAAAGTGAAGGGAAACGCAGATAGCCTAGTTTGTTTTTATATCAGGAAATGGAAAGATACTGGAGAGCATTTTTTGTTGTTGGTTTTTGAGCCACATCGGAAGATCTCCTTGCTTAGTGATGGCTGCACACTTAAGAATCACTGCTCATGGAATTGTGCATCATAGGTGGTGCTGGAGTTCAACCTTGAGCCAGGCACATGAAAAGCAAGCAACCTCTCTGCTGTATCCTCTGGCCTTAGGAGAACATTATAGTCAATATAAAATGTCTTCCTGTTAGGAGTCAAAATTCCTGATTTTTCTTTATGTAGATTATCAAGTATTCTAAGGATATTTATTATATTAATAGCTCCATAGTCTAGGAAGAATACATTTACTAATTTTGTATGCTATTTTATGAACCTGGAATTAATGAGAAATGCTTTATTCTTTTAGAGTTCTTATTATTTTAAAATATCATATGATAAAGCCCCCACATGTTAGATCATGTGAAATTTGTAGGGATTGGGGAGTGCTCCACCCATTTGTTCTCAGATACTATTCTTAGCTCTGTAGTGACTCCTGGTGGTGCTGGAGTTGTGGGTAAAGGGCACACAACAGCATAGTGGCCAGAACCAGAATTGACAGCATAAATGTCTGACCTCGAGTACTATCTCTCCCACAACTTTACACAAATTGTATAAGGTGACAAATTAATGAAACAATTATTTGGGTTATATTGATTTGAAATATAACTCTGAATCAGTCTCTTAAAACCACTGGATCTCAGTATTTTATATGTAAAACATGTAAAATTCATTAAAATCAACAGTCAGCCCCATACTCCCTTATTTTTAATAACATTTTGACCTTATGCCTATTTAAAATTCCTAAACTATTATCCCTCTGCTGATTTATATGCTTTATACAATAAATATTTTTAAATACCTTGAACAATTTCCTTTAAGAACTTACAAAATTTATGATCTTCAATGTTTTAGAAAACAGATAATTCAGAGAAAGTGGACAGACAGCAAAAGCTCCTTTTATATTGGGTCTTTGTAGCTCTTTTTTCAGAGGGCTATGTGCTCAGAGAGGAACTTAACATTGACCAACAGGTAAGTCTTTTCTAAAAACCACATTCATATGTTTGGCCATGGTTTCAGGAGGTGCTCAATGAAAAATGAAATCCAGTAGTTCTTATGGGTTAGTTTGGTTTCCATAGTCTTAAAAACTCAATTGAATGTCTGTTCCTTTGCTCAACCTTTGGTTATAATGAGTATATTTGCAGCATGAAATTAACAACTTGTTAAACATTTATGAGCATTACTGGAAGTTACACACACACACACACACACACACACACACACACACACACCACCACCACCACCACCACCACACCACACAGTAAAACCACCCACCCACAGACAGATTTTGCAAATGCTCTATCAAGGCAAATTATAGTACTGGAATTTCACTTTCCAAAATAAGGTTTTTCATTTTTTTCACAATTTTCCCCAATTTTGAATGTCCATACAATAAATTTTTTAAATCATATATAATGCATCATAATTTTATTTATTAAAGGAATAGATACAATGCATTTAAATGAATAGTGAAGGAAATGAAAACAGTAGTCAATGCCTGTATGCACCAAATAATTTAAGTTAATTTTATTATCAATACATTATTATATGTATTTTTGTCATGTTTTTCACATAGGACACTGTGCAAATGAAGTGATTTGATTAATCATTTAACTTTCTTCTCAGTTTTTCACTATGGTAAATATTACAGTAAAAAACAACTTGCTATGGCACAAAATGATAGAGAAAGATTGTGGGGGAGGTAAAGAGCATTGTGTTATATAGTTTTTATACCCCCTAAATTGTTAAGAAGATGGGTGATAAGATAGCATGAATAGAGTAGCTTAATTGTGACCAAGGAAAATCCAGCTGTCCATAGAGCAATTTGTAGAACCTGGAGATTTATAGAAGTCCTATAAAATGCTAACTAAATGGCATGTGTGGGTGTGTTGGGACTTGCTGCCAGGTGGTTTTGAAAAGAAGTTGCCAGGGTTTAAATCATCCCTATCAACTAATTATTTTCTCATGCCCCAATTCTGGACCTGATTGAGGACACCTGCTAAGGTTATTTGTCATCCGACAGCTATTAAGGCAAGCAACACTGTCAGGTACAGTTTAATATCAGCCAGGTAGAGCCTTTAGTTATTGAATGAGGCCAAGAGTTTCTGTGTACCTTCATTTGCCAAATCTAACTCCAGCTTGCTGGGCAGAAATGTTCCTAAACCTACCACCCAGGCAGGAAATCAAGCCAAGTAATTTGGTACATTGTGTTCCCCTGACAGCTCTACTTAGAATATATTTGTGTGTATCTCCACCTGCTCTGTTCACCAAGTAAAGTATCTGTTGTTGAACACATTTGATTATGAATTTATTGAAACCTTCATTAATTAAGCTCATAGGCCAATTAAAAGGGGACAATTGCCCCTTTTTAAAGCTGAAAGTCTAATAAAAAATATAAGAAGTATTCAAACACCCAAGAGATGGGGGACATGGGCTATACAGATGGGTTTCTACTGAAATGTATGTTCATGGAGAAAAAGGGATTAATGTGAGAGAGGACATGTGAAAACAATATATTAGTGGGGAGATTTAACAGCTAATTTTTAACTGGTGAACAAAGAACTAAAAAATTCTAAATGGAAAGACTCGTAGAAATCAGGAAGTTAATGTCATTTATTCATGATAGTATAGTAATTTTTGATAAAGTAATGTCATCTGTTTTATTATAAGTAAAAGACAAAGAGTAGAAAATATCCTGAATTCACAGGAAATTGGCTTAGTATTCCTAAATTTAGTATTTCTACAGTGACAGTAATCCTGGAACTGTCAAATGTTCTAGACTTCAAAGGATATATTCTTTGTCACTGTTTTGTTTCTTTGTTTATTTATTGTGTGGGGTCATATCAGGCAATTTTGGGGCTTATTCCATGTACCATCCTGGTTTAACTAGGGGGCCCATATGAGGTACTGGGGATTGACCCAGGTATATCTCATAAAAGTTATTTTTTCACTCAATGCCTCTTCATCCCCAAACCGAGGATATCTGAATTTTGATTCCACAAGAAGGGGATCCCAAATGAAGATATTTAGAGGTTTATTGGAACATGTTTTCTGGTGAGGGATATAGTCTAAAAGGTAGAGATTGTAAGTAGGTCAAGAAAGAAGTGAATGATTAAGTACCAGAGTCAGCACTAAGGTGAAAGGAGGAAAGACTAGAGTTAGATAAAAATGAATAACATATCATGGAATATTTTTAAATATCAAAATGAACAACACACTGACAAAATATCAAATTTTTAAGAAAAGATAGCATTTGACAGCACTCTGCTATGCTAAGCCATATTAAAGCCTGAGGCAAAAAATGTAAAAATAATTTTTCAATTTTTTTTTTTTTTTTGGTTTTTGGGTCACACCCAGCAGCGCTCAGGGGTTGCTCCTGGCTTCATGCTCAGAAATCGCTCCTGGCAGGCTCGGGGGACCATATGGGACGCCGGGATTCGAACCGATGACCTTCTGCATGAAAGGCAAACGCCTTACCTCCATGCTATCTCTCCGGCCCCTTCAATTAAAGGACTTTTAAAGTAACTTGGCTTAATTTTTTCAGACTATTCAGAAATATTAAAAAATTTAAAGTAGGGGCCAGAGCGGTGGCACAAGCAGTAAGGTGTCTGTCTTGGATGCCCTAACCTTGAAAGGTCCGTGGTTCAATTCCTCAGCGTTCCATATGGTCCCCCAAACCAGGAGCAATTTTTGAGCACATAGCCAAGAGTAACCCCTGAGCATCACCAGGTGTGCCCACCTCAAAAGAAAAAATATTTAAAGTAGGTTTATTAAATGTCACAGTATTATTTAAAATATAGTGTTTTATTTATTCCAAATATAAATACCACTATGATTTTATTGTGAACAATTTTATTAATACATTTTTATTTAAAAAACTCAAAATAAGAACAATATGTATGTGTGTATGTATAAACCTTATATATAAGTTCATTATTTGCCAGAGTCCTGCTCCAGGTGAACAGGTCTGAAGCAGAGTCTCTGAGAGGATTAAGAAAACATGACAGAGCTAGAGATAAAGCATGGGGTCAGGGGGCTAATTGCCTTATGGACAGAGAGCCTAATTATCCTCTCCATTGGATATTTATTGTTCAGCAATCATTGGTCAAAGAAAAAAAGAGTAGATAACAGATTTAGTTCTAATTAAATGTAAGAGGGTTTACAACTTTAATAAGGGACTGTAAGGAATGAGTAGGTTTTGGGTAATAATTTTTGAAGCTTGTCTTTCTCTAGGGCACGGTAACAGATAGGAGACTGTATACAAGGGCTCCCACCCTAGGACATTGCCTGAACAGCATTGGGCCGGCATTCTGATAACTTGTGTTAAGAGCCATTCAGTTTATTTTCTGTACCTTTCTCGGAATCCCTGATTTGGGTTTTTTTTTTTTTTTCACTACTTATTTTTTCTAACACATAGCTTTGTACTACAAGTATTTATTTTACTTCACTCTCCAGTAAGATATGGCACAGGGTGCTACCATGGTTTCCAACCCATTGGCATATCTTTGAGAATTATAACATTGAGTAGTTACTGGACTGAAATATTTCTGTGTTGATTTTTGCACAGCCTTGTTTTTTCATTGGATGTGAACACTGCAGCCCCAAAATATAGTTTGCCTTACATCATCCACTTTAATTGGCTTTAATATGCATTAAAGGATTACAGGATTTTATTCTTTAGTCTCTTTATGAATGCAGGATGTTTAAACTTTTTAAAGAAACAATCAGAGCACAGGTTTAGAAAGCTTTCTGGATTCATCGTATATTGTAGATTGGGTAATAGATTGAGAAGGAAGCAGGAAGAATAGTTTAGAGACTAGTGAACAATTGAATTAGGGGGTCATGTGAACCTAAGCAAAAGCTTGTTTCTATGAAACTTAAAAGGAAAAGAGCAAGAGTGTATCTTGAATTACTGGGTTCTGACCATTGAATGGATGTATTTAGGCATAATTTTACTAATGGAATTTAGAGATTAAAGTGGAGAAGATTTAGAGAAGAGAGACATTGGACCTGAACATATATAGAAATCTAGATATAGGGTAGTCCTGAGAACTCCGATGTGCAAAGGATAATTTAAAGTGCCAGGGAAATTGCACAACTCTATTAGTTGTATTATTTGTTTTAACACTGGTGCTTTATTAAGGACAGAAGCAACAAAGAAATGGTGAACTCAACTTCTTTTTCAGTTGGAGGAAAAAGACAATTATCGAACAGTAAATAAATTAATTACATAAAGAAAGATAAAAATGTTAGTGGAGTCTGTTTATGTAGAATTTTTATTATCTTCACTCATAATTCTTGATAGATGAGTTTTTATTTTCCCTAAGTCTCTCTAATAAACTTTTGGCTCCCTCACTTGTGAAATGGTTAAAAAATAGATAAATCAAACATTTTTAAATTATTACATTGTACTAGTAGGCAATAATTATTTGGATTAAAACAGGCAACCTATAATCTAGATCACTCAGCATCTCACAGCATTCTTATATACAGAGGACATGAGAGATGTCATGCGAATTTTATTCCTTTCTAAATAAATATTTTTCTTATAGTTTTTTCTTTTCAAATACCTTTAACTCAAAATAGTCAATATTCCAGCATAGAATGTTCTGAATATCTTTGAAAAGCTGCCCATTTTATTAAATAATAACTATTTCTTGAGGCTTGGTTTTTACAATATCCTAGTCTGGAATAGTGATCTACTTTGTAAAACATATCAAATATATAACTTTTGCCACTTATATGCTTGATTCTTCCCTCCAATTAGGATATTCCATGTGTCCTGGAACCTGAAAACAGAATTTTAAAGATTGAGAAATTTGAATCTTAATTAGCATTTCAACTGTAATTTATTGCAAGTTTTTAGTGGGTGAGAGCAGATAAATGATACATATATTTTGCCATCAAAAGGAAGTTATAAATATTTTGCCAAATATTTGTTGTGTCATCTCTTTCCCCCCAATATGAATGAATGGGACAGGTCAGAGTGGTAGCACAACCATAGGGAATTTGTCTTGAAGGTGGCTGATCCAGGATGGACAAGGGTTTGATCCCCATCATTCCATATGGTTTCCCCAGCCAGGAGTGATTTCTGAGCATAGAGCCAGGAGTAACCCCTGAGCACTGCTGGATGAACCCCCCAAAATACAAATGAATAATGATTATCTGACTAAACAAAGAATAAAACAAAGTACAAAAAGAATCAACAATGACAAAAAAGAACAAAACAATGACATTCTTTAATTTTTCAAATGTATTATATTTTCATAAATAAATTTTGGAATTTAGAAACTACTTATATTACAATTATTTCTATAAAAGGTAATTCATAAATAATTTAATAGTTTGGTATCTCTAAAGTCATAAACTCCTGTAGATTGGCTGTCTCTTGTGTCACTGAAGTAAGAGCATCAAAATATTTTCTCTTATTTTCAGGGTTCTTTGTGAGTTTTTGATCTGTAATAATAATATTGACTATTATTTGTTGAGTAGAGAGCTATGAACAATAATTCCTAGACTATAGGCTGCCTGTTTTTATCCATAATCAATATTGCCTAAGTTAATGATCTAAAAAATAATTTATTTATTCATATTTAAATCATTTCACAAGTGAGAAAGCCAAAACTTAGAGAATCTAAATTACCTATTCAATATCTTTCTGATAGAAAGGGAAAGAGATAATAAAGAAAATCAAGTCTGTCTGAATATAGGGTCTTTTTATTTTTCACCTTTATTTTTAAATTTTATTTTGTCTTTTTATTTTCCACTGAATTAGGTTGCACTGCCCTTAAAAGAAAAACCTGAGACAAAGGCCAATAGAGATAGCTTACTTGACATGTTATTCACAGTGTTGAGGAGAGATAAGAAAGAGGAAAAAAAAAAAAAAAAGCAAAAGTCATTATGAAGGTGGACACCATCAAGTTCACTGTTTTGTGTCAACTGAATGTGACCCTTTCCTGGGAAGTTCAGAGATGATGCTCAGAATTACCCAGTAGAAAAATCAACCTTCATATAATTACCCAACACTTTTAAGGGTTGTCACTCACCATGCTTTAACCCAGCATTGTGAGTGATTCCTGATAAGTGGAAAATAAACTTGTTTTTGGAGTATCAGCAGAGTCCCAGAATAGAAATTCAAAAGTTAGCCACGCATAATTGGAATGAGATATAGTAAATATAAAATACACAAATCTTAAAAGATTCTATCAATAGCTGCCACCTATAAATTCTGGACTATATGTGAGTTTTCTGTACCAAACACAACTGGGGCAATTAGACTCTCACTTTGTCTATTCTGTTCATGCCCACCTCAGGTTCTTCTGTTGCCTTGTTTCTGGAACTATAAGGAATTTAAAGAAATATATATGTATATAAGGAGATATAAGAAATAAAATTTTTAAACGTCCTTATATTTGTCACACACAAACGAGAATCCCCTCCACATATTAATATTCATATCAATGGATGATAGATAGGTGTTATGAGGTACATGAGGCTTTCTTCTTCACTAGAATAGCTAAATAAGGTATGCTAAGCTGGCTTTGAAATAGACATCATTTTTTGAGAAAATAAAATAATTCATTTAACAAATTCTCCTTTTAGATATAACTAGACTACATAGATATTATAAATAAATGTCTGCCTTTATTAAATATATAAAGATTATGTATTTATATATAAAACTCATTTCTTAGTATAGTGTTGTCATATAACAGAATGTATAAAGGTGGATGTTTGAGGAAAGAATGTAAAAGACTAAGATTTTAGTCACTTGCAAGATAACAAGGTAGCCTGTGAAACTTCCATGGAAGAATTCAGAATAGAGAGGAATCCCTTGTCAAATGATCAGGAGTATTTAACTTGAAGTATAGCAAGCAATGTGGACATCAAGATATATATAAGCTCTCCCCTCCTTGATTCCAACAGAGGTTAACATAGATGTCTTCCAACAGACAGCTATAAATTAAATCTAGGGTGAGTTGCATTACAGAAAGAGCCTTAATGTAAAAACAAAAGAAAAGAAAATGAAAAAAAAAACTCCTCTAATTTAGTGTTAGAAAGTCCTAACTGGCCACTTGTTCATGGCTGACATTAGATAATTTACTGAGATAGTAAGGACACATTCCTTATGAATTCTTCAGTAAGAGATACATACTATATTTTAAAGTTATAAACAAACCTTTCTTTACTTTCAGAGGAAGATATGATTTTTAATTTCTAAGGATATTCAATACATAAACATCTTTGAAAGTTATTTTTTTACCGAACCGTACTTTGTGCCTTCTCATAAAATTTATAAACATGCCATAGTCAGAAAATATTTTTCTCTACTTGTCTTTATTAAATAACAACCAAATGAATTTTTTCTTGAGTCATACATAGATTTTTTATAATCTTAATTAGGCATATATGCCATAAACATGAAGGGACATATTTTCTGGCTTTGTAAAACAAAAAATGTATTTGTGTTCCTAAAATACCTGGAGGAACAGTAACTTGAAATGGACTCTGTGTGTGTGTGTGTGTGTGTGTGTGTGTGTGTGTGTAAGTGTGAGAGAGAGGAGAGAGGAGAGAAACAGAGAAGAGAAAAGAGAGAGAGGGAGAGAGGAGAGAGAGATCATGAGAAAGAGAGAGAGGAAAAGCACAAAAATAGAACAGATATACAGGAAATTATTAACAGATAATTTGAACAAAAGATAGAACTCACAAAGGCTGATACTGAGCCTGAGAAAGAAATAGTAGAAATAGACTCACAAAGATTTGATAGAAGGACACACACACACACACACACACACACACACACAAACAAACAAATAAAAACAGGATGGAGTAGAAACATTGACAGAGGAAGAAAAAATTATACTTATATGGATAAATACATAAAATATAATATTAAAGAGAGGAAGAGATCTGTAATATTGGTTTGTTTTATTTAGAAATAAATAAAACACATAATAAATAAATATAATATATAAAATAAATAAAAATAAAACTATTTATTTAGAAACACAAACCAATATTACAGATCTCTTCCTCTCTTTAATAACGAACCTTTTCTGCCTTGGCAGCATGAGAATGAGTTACCTTATTCGACCATACTCTAGATAATAATAATAATTATAATTATAATTGATAATAATAGTGATTAAGGTCTTATTGGGTTTCTTGTTAAGTCTGAATTGTATGAATTTTTATAAATATTTAGCAAACTGGCAAGTCATGATAGTGTTAACATGAAAAAAATTACTTGCAAATGCAGCTGAAATGCCCAACTTTATGAATCATATAGGCATCAATATTTTCAGCATTCCAATTAAGTTCTTGTTTTCTACTGGAACTTAAGTCTAGCAGATGTGTCAAACCCTGATAAAGCCAACTCTGGCCTGCACCATTCAAATAACAATTTTATGCAAACAGGATTTTCATAATTTTATTTTGCAATCCATGATTATTGCTTTGAATGAATCCGAGGTTGTCTTCATCTCCAAGAAATGAGGTCACACTACTTATACAGTAAATTAAAAGCAAATTGAGCAGATGATATGGATAAAATAAGAAACATGCCATTTTAGAGCCATTGACACAGTACCTAATGAGTTGATTTCCAATCTACACTAAGTATATAGATATAACTGGGTTTCACATCTCAGCTTTCATATGAAAACTCATTCTATAGCCTTGCTATTCTTTTACTCTATACAGAGTTAGGGTTTCTGATGAGGAATTACTTCTTGCCACCTATGATTTTTGTTTTTTTTTTATTGTGTGTGTGGGGGTCACACATGGCAGCACTCAGGCTCGGAGGACCATATGGGATGCCGGGATTCGAACCACTGTCCTTCTGCATGTGAAGCAAATGCCTTACCTCCATGCTATCTCTCCGGCCCTGATTTTGGTTTTATATAAGCACATAATGTTTTATAGTTCATTTCTTGCGAAAGAAAAAAAAAACTAGGATATTCTTACCCAAGTTATTTTGGTATGTCACATTCTGGTGAAGTATTTCCAAATAAAGTGACATGAAAAGCACAGCCGAAAATGTTTAGCTACATCAGAATTCATTAAGGACCCCTTTGTTGGCATGCCTCTTTAATGACTTTTTTAGGCATCCAATCATTTACATTTCAAAAGTTAGTAAAATTTTTAGCACACACTTAATTTAATAAGTTCCTCAATTTTAATGATGTTAGGATGAATAAAAATATCTTTATATAGAAAAGTATGTATTTTAGAAAGCTTTTTCACTTCTTTTTATTATCCCTGGTCAACCTTTTGAGGAAACAATTACACAGATGGTATAAAGAACAGCATGTTAATGCATGTGAACATGTTTCAAAATACTTCGTTGTTTCTCTTCTGTTCAATATTCCTCTAGATAGAATTTTTCAACATTAGATAGTCTTTCATTTTGACTTAAATAATGTTCCCTTTGTGGGTCCTCTTTTGAAATAGGAAAGCTTTTGAATATATAAGTTTGTGCTCTATACAAAGCATATTCATATTATACAGTTAATTCTCCTTCTAGTCATTCAAATTCAATAAACATTATTGAATCTAATGTGAGTAGCTATTTGAGTGGACTAGCAAAGCAAAGAAAGTAAAACTGGCCATCATTTATTTATTCTTTACCAATTGCTTATTAAGCTCTTGTGTGTTTGATAGTGTGCTATGTGCTGGAAATTTAATATAGCATTTTCCCTCATGGAACATTTATTTTACTGAGTAATCTTTCTAGTGTTTAAAATAGTCAAAGGATTAATATCTTAAGATTGTAATAGCTTCAATGAAGGAGACTTAAATTGAGCTACAATGGATTAAAATATTTTATAGAATTATGAAGGTCACCAAAAATCAACTTTTTTAGGGCAGAAAATATAGCAAATTTATGTTTAAAGAAGCAGATATGCTTAATTAAAAAGTAGTGGCTTTTCTAAAGAAGTGATGGAGAAAAAGTTAATGGATAAAGTAGCTAAATACCAAAAATGAAGTTTGCTTGGAAACTAAGCAACACATTTTTTTGGGTATTGGGTCATATACTGCCATATAATCAAGCAGAGAGATTTTTGATTCTCTTTCTAGAAATAATTTCTGTTACTTAGACCATATGTGTTACTTTTACAGACCTTACCATTAACACATACAATTCCTAGTAATGTCACAACATGTGCCTATGGCTTAAACATCAAATTTGAGGCTCCAAATATGATCTTAGTGCTTCTTCAATTATGCCAGGCATATGAATGTGAATGATAGCACTAAATTCTCAGAGACATTATTATTATTTCTATTTGTAAATAAGTAAATCAGATTAGAGTGGTTTATTTATCTAATGTCATATATCTAATTTGTCTGTTTCCAAATCATAATCCAAATTTCTCTAAAGTTAAAAATGTTATCTTAATATATAATTATTAAAATAATACTCCATATCACTTGAAATTTAAGCCTAAACATGCTTATTTACATGTAATTGTGTGTATAGGATATAGGTTAGTAACAAATTATATTCTAAACTTCAGAGATTTAAACCAGTTTATTTTTTCTCATGTATATTGTATGTCTGTGGCATGTCAGAAGGATGTTCTGATCATTTTAGTACATATAAAACAACTGCCACTGTAAATATTACTTATTACTATGACAAAGCTAAGAACAATTGGGGGGGTGTCTGGGGCTACACCCGGTGACGTTCAGGTGTTACTCCTGGCTATACACTCAGAAATCACTCCTGCTTGGGGGACCATATGGGATGCCTGAATCCAACTTAGATTAGTGCATGCAAGGCTTCCACCACTGCTCCGGCCCCTTAAGAACAAATTTTATATTGGCTATTAAGTGCTTAAGCATGGAAGTTACACATTACATGATAACTCATAGATGAAAATAATCATATTATCAGATAATTGAATGTTTACTATGTACAGGGTCTGGATATATTATAACAATTACTGGTTAATAATAATTATAGACATCAGCAACAAACAAATATATGTATGAACTAATCTTTTTTCACATGTCAGATGTTTATAGGCTAATTGATCTTATACTTAGTTGAGCAATACTCTAGAAATACCACACAGGTTAACCAGTACACACACAATATATATATATATGTATGTATATATATATATATATATATGAACTGTTCTTCCTATAACCAGTGACTACATAAAACCCATGATTTTAGAAAATTATTAAAAATATAAGATGTATAAGAACATTCACACTTTTATTTGTGTCTAAATTCCAGTAGTCAAAAAATTCTGTCTACCAACAAGCTACAAACTGACCAATTTGTAGGACCCAGTTCATGGAAGGGCAACAACCCTCATGGCCTGTCTCTCCAGGTAACTGGATTCTTAGGCTCTATTTTGGAAGGGGGGGTTTTCTTTGCTCCAACAGCTGTTTAAATTACAGGATTAAAAAAAATGCAGAAATTGCTTTTTTCCTTGAGGTGAGGAATCACTTGCCTAGATGATAAGGATATTGAGAAAATCCCCCAGCAGTATTAACTGACTCAGTTTTCAGAATAAGAACTGATCAGCCTGAGAGGTGTCCCTGCCCAGGGGGTACAAACCAGATTATATAGGGTTAGAAGCCGGAAGTTTTGATCTTTAAATTGTTTGGTTGTTGTCTACGGTGTTTCTAGGGTGTTTCATCATGTACTTTTATGGCTAGATATCTAGGGTGGTATATTGTGGTTTCTAGGGCCTTGGGGTCTACGCTTTACCGTTGGGCATGGTATATTATGGTTTATAGGGCCTTGGGTATATGTAATTATTGTTGGTTTAAGAAACTTAGCCCTTACATGGAACTTAGTCTTGTTAGCCTTAAAAAGAAACTTAACATTGGCTGCTCTAGGCTTCGCAGTTGCTTCCCTTTTTTGGACCTGAGTGGAATCTTTGACTCTCCTTGAGGTCCTTTGTCTCCCATACTTACCTATTGGCACATACCAGTACCTTAGCATAATCATCTTAACTGCTCTTATATGAGCCCGGATAACACAGGTAAGTAGATCTTGTGAAGCATAATCAAAAACCCCAAACAAATTGCATAAGTCAAAGTTTAGGAGAGGGATCCTGGCGTGACAGTCTGACCCACAAACCCTTTATCCACAGTCCATGTAGGTATCCAAGTACAGTTCACAAGCAAATGGGGGTGTTTATTATAGTCATCCATCCAGTGGTCACCACCATAAGCAGGAGCATCAGGACAATCTGCATTCTGCTCTGGTTCTGGAAACTGAGTCAGTTAATACTGCTGGGATATTTTCTTGGTATCCTTATCACCTAGGCAAGTGATTCCCCGCCTCAAGAAAAACAAAGCAATTTCTGCATCTTCTTTTATCCTGCAATTTAAACAGTTGTTGGAGTGAAGAAGAAAAAAAATAGAGCCCAAGAATCCAGTTACCTGGAGAGACAGGCAATGAGGGTTGTTGCCCTCTCTGCACTGGGTCCTACAGAAATGCCTCCCACACCTGGTGCTAATTCTTTTACCCTTCACATTCTCAAGGAGAGCAACCATCTTTGTCCCATCTTTCCTTCCACCAGCCTTCCTCTTTAAATGTTAGTGTCCAGTTCATTCTTTCTACTTGGCCTTAACTAATGGCTAAGATAAAAGCTAATCATGGCCCTCTTGCCTTGATTACCCTGGCAGCATTCCTGCTGACTTTCTTGTTTCACATTTTCTAGAGATTTTACCACCTTACAAGTCATTGAAGGGGCATGTAGGAGAAGGTCTATCTTCTGTAACTTCTTTAGGCTGGCAAAGAACTAGAGGCTCTATCTAGAAGAAGGATTGAAATATCATGATACCTTAGCTCTAATGAAGGTTCCAGGCAATTGACTGGTTTGATTTGGAGTTATCAACATCTGAAAAAGTTTAGGTCAATTAGACAGAGAAATAACATTTAAAATGATCAGGCCCCAGAATGGTAAATTGTCCTCTGGTGGGAGGACAGAGCTCCCTCTGGGTTGATGGCACAAAAGTTAGCAACAGAAACCAAAGCATCATAGCATTATACTTGTTCCTTGAGTATTTGCTGCCAGTCTTCCTCAGAAAAATCTCTCCAATGCTATACAGGTTTGCATGAAGAGGAGGTACAGGACTCCCACCACTAAGTTTAGTAACAGCACATAAGTATGGCTTTTTAGTTACTTCTCCTAATGTCCTGTTCAACCTAATAAATTTACTGGCTCCTACTATTCTAGTCAGACTAGCAATAGCGCATATAGCTTTTATTTTATTTCTGACCAGTCTGTTACAATGAGTAAGTACACTTTCATATGGGTTATTCAAGAGGAGTAGGCTTTAAGATAAACCCACTAGACTATATTTAATTCAGTCAGCTACAGAAAAATAGTTTTTCTCTCCATCTTCACCTGAACCTTGCCAGATAGCTGAATAAACTTAGCTTGTGTCTTTGCATAAACCCAGAAAGAATGGCTAAATATCCATTTGGGGTATCCCATTACTAGCATAGAATTTCTGGGAATTAGTCAAGGACAAAGCATGTGGTTTATTAATAAAGATTTTAATATTTTATCTGTCACTTCAAGGTTACCGGGGTTGGTTGAAGAAAACATGAATAGGTCAGGTCAGCACATTGAAATGAATGAACGGAAGCTAACTCTGGGCCTCTCATCTTCTGTAGGAATTCCCTAGTGAAAGGAGTCTGTTTCATCCCTCTTCAGGGTTGGGAGAAACTCTCTGATCAGCAAGACTTTTCTCAGTGCTAAGAACAGGATCCAGGCTGTGGCTATACAATGTAGATCTAGACATTCTTGGGTGGTTTCTGATATCTTAGTTTAGTTTGCATTTACGGTCTCCCTGAGGTTAGCAGAGTAACAGAACCAATTATTACCAGACCTACTCATGTAATTTAATATCAACCCCTTTTAACTCTGTTTCCCTGGAAGAGGGCTGTGGGGTTCCCTAGCTAACTTTTTTTGGGGTGGGGGGGAATTGCAGGTTTTTAAAGCAATTTTAATTAACATGTTTATGTATTAATACTATAATATATTTAAAAGTGGTTGCCTTCATTAATAAGGTATTAACATCCCACTCTTGATTAGTTTTACTTCTAATTTATATAAATAAATGTATTTATAATCTGTCAGTTTTTTTCTAATCAAATCATTTTTATACAATAAGAATATTCTTTTTTAATAAATCTTTATTTAAGCACCATAATTACAAGCATGGTTGTGCTTCAATTTCAGCCATAAACACCCCCCCTTCACTAGTGCAACATTCTCACACTGATGTCCCTAAATCCCTCCTCCCTCATCCCTGTTTGTATTTGAAACAAGCATTCTACTTCTCTTATTCTGTAATTTTGTCATGCTAGTTGTTTGTGTAGTTATTTCCCTAACAGCATTTACCACTCTTTGTCTCTGGAATTACTACAGTAATGTCTTTTCTTTAAAAAAAAAAAAAGACATAGATGAGTGAGACTATTATGTGTCTATCTCTTTCCTCTGACTTATTTCACTCAGCATAATAGATTCCATATACATCAATGTATAGGAAAATTTCATGACATCATCTCTCCAATGGCTGCATAATATTCCATTATGTATATGTATCACAGTTTCTTTAGTCATTCATCTGTTGAAGGGTATCTTAGTTGTTTCTCCAGAGTCTGGCTATTGTAAATAGTGCTGCAATAAATATATGTGTGAGGAAGGGATTTTTAAATTGTATTTTTGTGTTCCTATGTTATATCTCTAGGAGTTGTATACCTGGATCATATGGGAGCTCAATTTCCAGTTTTTTGAGGAATCTTCATATTGTTTTCCATAAAGGCTGGACAAGATGGCATTCTCACCAGCAGTGAATAAGAGTTCCTTTCTCTTCACATCCCCTCCAGCACTACTTGTTCTCATTCTTTGTGATGTGCGCCAATCTCTGTGGCGTGAGATGGTACCTCATTGTCATTTTGATTTGCATCTCCCTGATGATTAGTGATGTGGAGCATATTTTCTTATACACCAATAATAACAGAGAAGAAATGGACATTAAAAAACCAACCCATTCATATTAGTGTTACACAAACTCAAATATCTTGGAGTCAACTTAACTAAAGATGTGAAGAACCCGTACAAAGAAAACTACAAAACCCTAGCTGACTTTTAAGATTTCCTGTCTGCATGAAGAGTAATACCCACTAAATAGAGGAAAACTTCCTGCCTCTATTTATTCAAACCAACATAGTACAATGAGCATAAAAAATATTGAGTGTGCCAAGAAAAGAGAAAAAGCAAATGTTTCTCAAATTTACAGAACACACAGAACAATCATTATGCGCACAAATTTTAAGTTCCATTTGAAACCTTGATGTCCTAAAGGTCCAATTTTTCCTAAAGGTCATTTCTAAAGGTACAATTTTCTATTAGCACTGTAACAAAGTTTAGGGCATTTGATTATTATGCAATATTTTCCCCACCCCTGCATTTTTAAATAAATAGAAGAGGGGGAATTGTAGTCCTACACCTGTAAAATCACTTTACTTTTTCTTTTTTACTTTTTCTGAGTTAATTAGCAAAGTACCTTTAATTACATCAACCCTGACCCTCAGGTAATTTATGTTAAACTGTCTGGTTAATGAAAGTGTCAGGGAAAGCAGCAGAAAAGAAAAGCTTAGCTGGCTCAGTAAGATCCAAGAAACTGATAACCCCTGGCCTAAATACACTTTTTCTTGTGACTTTGATTTCTTGTGCAAACTGCAAGCTGAAACCCCACAAAATTACCCCTACAAATGGGGCCTGAACAAGGACATGAAAACAGAGACTTAAAATTGAGTGTGGTAATAAGTTTTTCAGGGTACTGAGTAAATAGCAAAACCAGTATCACCATGACAACCCTTTCTTATTGTCTTCACACATAAGTCTCCTTCTGAGTTGCCTCACATTGCTCTGGGGTATTTACCAACATTTTTAAAGACACACTGAATGTGGACTATTCTTTAAAAATTCTCTCATGCACATGTCCAAAGGAAGGATGAGCACTTTCACAGTAGTGAAGAGTCCTTACTCAAATAACGTTTCTAAGGTCAGAACTGGACCCAGTGGTATAAGAGAAATTGCGTTAACGAATACTGACAAATGTTTGCAGGATACAAAAGTAAAGAATTCTCACTCAAAAGATTCTCTCGTGGTTGGAAAAGGACCCAGTGTGATGAACAATGTGGGAACGGATAAGGAGGTGCTGAAAATCCAAGTCTTAGGTACTAGTAAATGGTTCAATGTTTGAAATGGCTCTGGATTCATTAACAGAAATGACACTAAGCATGTCTTCGTTTATCAGTCAGCTCTGAAGAGAAAGAAACCCCGGAAGTCTTTGTGCAGCATTGGGTGTAGGGAGATGGTGGAGTTTGATATTGCTATAGGAAAGAAAGGTATAGAAGCTATTAACATAACTGGGCCAGTGGAAATAGCAGTGCCACGCAGCTTTTATGCTCCCAATTGTCATAGGTTCCAATGATTCAACTCATCCTTGCTGAGCTGAGGCCCCTTCTTTTGGGACAGAACCAAGCAGCGAAGGGAATAGAGCTGAAGACTTAGAAAAACATCCAGATTCCAGTGTCTACCACCCTTCTGCAGAAGGCACTTTGTGGGAGGCTCAATTCTCCTCAACCAGCTGCAGCCTATCAAGGGCATTGATCAACTGTGGATTGTGTATGTTTCTATGCGTTGTCAGCAAAACGTTTTCTCTATCCCTATAACACTTTCCTTTTGGCCTTAGAAAGTTCCCCTTCTGTATATTTTCAGATTTGTGCTGAGAGATAGAAACATTATTTGCGACCAAAGTAACATGCAGCGGCTTCTTGTGGCTCTTGGTGATTTTGTTCAGCAGCTGCAGGAGATCATCATCAGCCTAACTGCTCTTCACTGACAAAAGTATTTTGACAGCTGATTATTATCCAATATTTCCCTCATCCATGGTCCTTTTTAATAAATAGAAGAGAGGGACTTGTTGTCAGAAACCTGCAAAATCACTTTATTTCTTTCCTTTCACCTTTTTTGTGTTAATTAGCACAAGTACCATTAATTACATAAACCCTGACCCTCAGGCGATTTACATTAACCTCTGGCTAATAAAAGTGGTAGGCAAAGCAGCAAGGAGAAAAAGCTTGACTGACTCAGTAAGACCTAAGAAGTTGCTCAAAATTCCTTGACCAAAATACACTTTTTCCAGTGACTCTGACTCATTTTTTGTGCAAAATTGGAAGCTCAGACCCGCCCCCCCAGATTTATCCCCACAATTTTAAATGATAGATATTTTAATATGTCAATTAAAAAATCAATAATTAGGGAGCAGAGTGATTATACTGAAGGTAACGTCCATGACTTCCATTCAGCAAATCCAGTTTTAATCCAAAATAACAAATATAATTCTTTAATCAATGTCATGAGTGATCTCTAAAACAGAAGTTGTAGTCTGAGCACTTCCAGATGTAATCAAAATAATCAAGTATCAGTAATCAACCAATATTCTATAACAATTAATCTATTATTTATTATCTTCTGGACTAGAAACTGTCTTGTTCTTTAAGGAATTCAGTGAAGTCCTACTTTGATATAAAATGATCTTAATACATTTATAAATCAATAGCTTCTTTTTTTACAACTCAGGCATAATTAAAATTTACTTATGAAAGGACTACATGAGCCAAGTGTTAAAGGTTAAGAGCAAGTCTGTTTAGAATAATAGCAAGTGTTCCATTAATTATTAAAAGGCATCTTTAATTTAAAAGTCTAGATTTTAATTATTTTGATGACAGTTTATATTTAATTTTACCTGCTTTACCCCTAACTGATAATGACAGATTTCTATTTTAATTATGTAGCCAGTGATTAAAAGTGGGTTGAGGTCCATTATTTTTATTTTCCTCTTTTAGTTCTTTTGGAATTGGAAGGAGAAGTTATTGAATATTATCATGTGCTCCTAGAAATGGCAGTGATGAATTGTCAACTAATTGCTACCTGCCAAATGACTAGGACTCATGTACTTCTCCATATCCTTGATGTATAAAGAATATTGAACATAATAATGTATTTAGGAAGTCATACAAGTATGATCACTCAGACTTTGAATATATTTCTTATCTGTTCCTTCCAACTGTCAAGTGCAAATTCACTTGGTAGCAATGAGTTGTTGTGGCTCAACTAAGTGTTATGTCTCTTACCAACAATAAATTTGTTTAATTCTAATTCAGCAAATTGGCAATTTAGGATGGGCTCAGCCATAGAGTTCTTCTAGTATTAAAAGAGATAACTTACTTACCTTTAGTCAATAGTTGGCTGGTCGACATGGCAATTTTAAAGTGAATTACACTAGGCTTTCTTTACTTGTACCTTGCCCTGTAGGATATTGAGGAAAGCTTTCAAAAAAATTGATATCAATGTGTATATACTTTCAAGAACAAAACTCAAAATGGCATAAAATACTTTGGCCATATTGTATTGATTGAAAATGTTTCAAAACAAGATTCAGAGTGAGTGAGAGAACATAGACTCTTCATCTGATGAGGATGTTGGGAATTCATAAACAGGCAAAGAATCTGAATTAAAAGAGATTATTTTGTAACCTGCCATAGTAGTAAAATATAATTTATTTCAAAAATCTACATGAAAATCATAAGCTTATAACTGAGTGTCCTGTTATTGAGAATACTAAACTGCTTAGATTTGGTACTAGGGCCTCAGTAGAATGAATTTACTTCTTCTTGAACATTGATGAGAACTACGACTTATAAAATCAAAGTCTTTCTGTTGGTGTTCGTTAGCCATTTAGAAGCAATAGCAAGATGCTAGCAGGCTAAACCAACAAAGACGATTTAAAAAACTAATTGAATATAGGTATGTCTTCTTTGACAAGCATCTGCATTTTTAGCACTCCAAATCCTTACTATTGTCTTCACCTAGATAAAACATCAGGAAAATGATTGTACTAGAATATATACCAAAAAAAGAACCCCATGCATATTTGGGTCTCTTTTTTTGGGGTGTCTTTTTATGTCCCAAACACCCTCATATCTAAGATGTAAAGTTGTGATGGTGGAGGAATAGTTGAAAGTATTTTTGATTTCTTTTAGCACCAGAAGTAGCACTTTTGTTCATTTACTCCAGTCACTGAATTATTTCTTTTTGTCAGTCCTAATTTAAATGGATGGCAATTTTCAAACAAGTCCCAAATACATAGTTAGAAATACTGAAGATGTTGCCACTGTATCCAATGATGTTGTTACCAAAGTAGCATTTTTCTTAGATGGTATAAAATTGGGCAGAACTTTTTTTTGGCTTTTTTTTTGGGGGGGGGGGTCACATCCAGCAGTGCTCAGGGGTTACTCCTGGCTCTCTGCTCAGAAATCAATCCTGGCATGCCCAGGGGACATAAGAGATGCCAGTATTTAAACCACCGAACTTCTGCATGCAAGGCAAACTTCTTACCTCTCTGGCCCCAGAACTTCTTTATTGGAAAGATATTATTGGCATTACTTGACAATAGAAAGATCTCTTATTAAAACATTGCTACTAAATCTATGCTTAGTTATCCAGAATAACTTTTAATTGCTTACAACTAAGAAATATGTTGGTGATTTTCAAAAACATGCTTTAAGGATTCCTA
Organism: Suncus etruscus; assembly: GCF_024139225.1. NCBI lineage: Eukaryota > Metazoa > Chordata > Mammalia > Eulipotyphla > Soricidae > Suncus > Suncus etruscus. The sequence continues at coordinate 78,824,194 of NC_064853.1, read as the reverse complement.
AGTTGTAATTAATTCTAGTCAAACCCTGCAACTAATAGTTGACTAAAGTATATGATAAATATGTTTGATAGTCCAAGCTGATTAAGTCACTTTTCACAATGATTTTTTAATCACAAGTAGATAATAAAAAATAGTATTCCTTCCATAATCTTTGGATAGAAAGCAACTAACCATAGTTGTCACAAATACTGACAAATGATCTTATAACAACAGAAAAGAAATAATAAAATATTATTTCATGCTTACTTAATTCCAATATAATTTTGTAGATGTGAATTTGTTATTCAGTTTTCTATCCTGTGGTTTCTTCCTTTACTGGTGTTTAGCATCCTTTCCAGAAAAAGGACTGGGAGCCTTGTAGTAAGCTATATTATATTGGTCCGTTATTAGAGTGGTGATTTTACTTCTAATTGAATAACATTAGGTAGAATTTAACATATTCAAGGGAGATTGACAAATATGGTTTGAACTCTGGAGCAAGCAAAAGGAGAACACAAAGGTTTTCTGGGCCCTGATATAGAAGAGATAGAGAAAGAAATAGCACTGTAATACTTAAAAATACCACATCTTAGGTAGCTACCTGTACCGTAGTCCCACAGAAGTGTGAAAGGATATAGTTTTAAAAATTAAATGAGAATCTCAGAGGTAAAATGGAACTATTTCAGGCCTTAAAGTGTTTGCTCTCCCTGGAAACTCCCCATTAGGGTAAATTAATTAGAAGATTGTCAATGATCAGAAGAATGATTTTTTCATGTTCATGAAATAGTGACTGACTAATGTAGGGAGTACTTTGCCTCAAGAGGACAACTGAGAAGACAATTCTTCCTTCACCCTAAGTTCCTCACAATGTAGACAGGGCTTCTGAGGTAATGTTACTGGGGGTCAGATTTATTTTGTCCATATTTACCTTTTTCACTTTTAGCTATCTTCTGAGAACATGCAGTTGACTCTGAGAACAACTCTTTGACTCCAAATCTGTTAATAAGGGTATTCCGGGATATTAAATCGACACAAAACCTTTTTTATGGGATCCATGCAATTTCCACAAATATTTGAAAGCTCCCATTTCTAACCTCCAACCACTGTTCTTAAGACTTCCATACAACCACCCCCACATAAGGAGAGGGGGGGGGAAAGAGAGAGAGAGAGAGAGAGAGAGAGAGAGAGAAAGAGAGAGAGAGAGAAAGAGAGAGAGAGAGAGAGAGAGAGAGAGAGCAGGAACTGTGAATCATCCCCCACGGATTTCTTCACCACTGCTGCTGCTTTTCTATGTCCTCCCCCTCTGCCTTCTGTTAATGCTAATTCACGGTCTTAAAATAGAAATTTTTTCTTTGCTGAAGCATATAAGACAGTTCATCATGTTCTTCTCTCACAAATTTTTTAATTTCCTCCGTCTAAATGAGGTTTTCTTATGTTTAAAGAAAACATCAGAAGAGTGTATATGTGTGTTTGTGTATGTGCACATGCATTCACACACACTAAAATGTGTTTGGTTTATCTTGGTAAAATAGAGCATATCTCTTGTCTTGGGGATACATAGAATTCAGATACAAAAACTGACTAAATTTGTAATAAACAGAGATTTTTTTATGATTTCTTCCCCTTATGAGTTATCCGGCTCATGTCTATGGCTCACATGTCTCCTGGATATGACCTTGACACCCCTAAATCTAAGAGTCTCTTCTCTCAAACCACTCATGTACTTTAAGTCTCTAGAAACCTGAGACTTTGGAAACCTGAGACTTTGGTCACAGAGAGCAGCTTTCCTTTGAAAACACATTTTTATAGGCACAAAATCCAGGATGATGTTTGCACACTGTGGAAATCCTCCCTTCTCAGTCATTTTCTTCATAGATTTGGAAAGAATCAGTCATGTTAGTGAAAAAGAAAGTTGCTGATTTTCAGGACATGATAAGCCAAACACTCTCACTGTTTGAAAATATGACATTCACACTCCATTTTCAGCCTTTCACACTCTATTGCACACCTGCCAACCCTATGGTTTCCAAATTTTTTGTTAAGAGTCTATATCTGACATCATATAATTAACATCTCTATTCAGAGTTCACAAGTGTGGTGTTCCTGAGAGATGCTCCAACTTCTCATACAACCCTTTATCTTTCTCCAAACTTTTCTTTCATATAGAGGGTTTAGAAACCCTCATTCTCAGCATTTACCAAAGTTTTCTGTACATTTCTTACATAGTATGAATGACCTCCTGTATCCATCCTTAGTGGTGGTTTGGCATCTACTTTTCTGGGTGAAATATGCCACTCCTTATTTTGAAAGAGATCCAGCTACACTAAATCCATTGAAGCTATAAATTCCCTTTTCTGTGGTTTGGTAAGTCAGGTCCCATGTCTTCCTGGATTTATTTTTGTTCATTCTTTGGGGATTTTCTGGTATCTCTTTCTTTCTCAGAAGGTAACTCACGGGTATGGGCTTAGATTTATGCTTTCTTAGCTGGCTTGAGAAAAAATACCCTTGATTTTTTTCCCTTATTAATTTGAGAATTTAGGTTTGATATTAGTGTCTGATCACTGACTACAATTTATATAGCTTGAAAAGTTGTACCTTCAATTGAATTGTCTTTAAGATTAAAGTGTTCTAATTCAATCATGAGTAAAGATAAACACCGATTTTAAGAAATTTCTACCAAATAGCAGTTATGGAGGTAAGTTTCCTTCCTTCCTTCCTTCCTTCCTTCCTTCCTTCCTTCCTTCCTTCCTTCCTTCCTTCCTTCCTTCCTTCCTTCCTTCCTTTCCTTTCCTTTTTCTTTTGATTTTGGCCCAAACAGAACATAATAATAGCTCTGTGTTCAGGATCACTCCTGATGAGCTCAGGAGACAATATGGGGTGCCAGGAATAAAACCCTGCTAGGCAGCATGAAAAACAAATGCCCTTAACTAGCAGTCCTGCCCCCAAGTTTACTTTTCTTATTTGTATTTCTAACATCATCATCTAGTAGAATTACTGGCATAAGATGGTTTTCTATCTAGTCAATTAAATCAATAGCCTCATAGGGAATTACTTCATAAAATATCATTTTTCTTAAATGGAAATTGGAAACATTACCTGAGAAGTGAGATTATAAGTGTATAATGTGCATTTGAATCTTCCTTCCTTCCTTTCCCTTTTCTCTATCTCTTTCAATTCATCTTCTTTCTCTCTGTTTTACTCTCTCATTATCTGTATGTCTTTCTCCCTAACTTTCTTTGTTCAGGATGACTCTTGGTGGGATACAAGGAACAAGATACAGCCCAGAGATCCGAACAGGTTCTGAGCATATACAGTACAAGATCCTTAGCTTTTTGTAGTACTTATCTGAAGTATGATAAAATAAGGTAGACTATATTATCTAAAAATATATATATAAATTAAATCATTTTTTACATGAGGATATTTATTTGTAAGCTAGATTCTGGTCAGTGCTTTGCATCAAAACACTAAAATGTCAAAGGTGAAAAATCTACACTTGTGTCATATGCAAAATTGTAGAGGTGCACTCTGAGCTCTAAATAGGAAAGCAACATTCTCATTTCTTATGATATAAAAAAACTGTGCTATAAAGTGTAGGTGGGTGTATACTTATAAAGAAATATGCATATTTTTCCAGGGCAAATACTCTCGTCAAAATGATAATTTGAATGCTAGATACATATATTTATGAATATTCTTGACTTTACAGAGTCAGAATTAAAACTAAACAGGATTCCCTACCATTCTGCTAGTCTGCTCTGTTATTTCTTTATTCATTTTACTTAATCACCATTAGTTGCATAGTTATTCATGATTGTGTTTCAGGAGTACAATGTTCCAACACTAATCTTTTCATCTGCATTGATATTTATCCATCAATAACCCCAAGTTGTTGTGATTTTTAAATGATACCAAGATTTTTTATTTCTTTCCTTCCAACTATTCTTAGCATTTTTGAATCTACAAAAATAAGGTTTAACAAATATGAGCTTCATATCGCCAATATAAATAAAGATTAGACTTTATTGAGAAATATTATTTAATATTCAGTAATCTGAGAGTATAGTGGTTCTTAATCTGGAGTCCACATACGCAAAATAAACAGCTAAGAAGATATTCCATATATTTATAATAGGGCAGAGGAAATAAAATACCTGTATTTCACTAAAAGTTAGCATTTTCTTTAAACATGTGTATTTGTATCAGCAATCAATTGCTATATTGTTAACAGTACCTGGATCGTAGTTCTCAATGGAAATGACAGTTGGTTTAATATCAAAATATAACTTTTTCACATATATTGTAATATTATTTATTCTATTCCTTTTTTTTTTTATAAATTAGGGACCACATCTGCCTGTGCTCAGGGATTACTCCAGGCTCTGCACTCAGGAAATACTCTTAGCAGGGCTCTAGAAACCATATGGAATTCTAGGGATCAAACCTGTCAACCACTTGCAAATTGACTCTCCAGTCCTTTTAGTCAATGCCATTAAGTAAGAATATCAGAATTCTCACTTGTTCTTTTTATCATATGCTAATAAATATTTATTTGCTAAAATTTATATCTTTCATTGTTTTGGTTAAAGATTTCAGTATAATTTAGGTTTCACATAATTAAGGTTTTCTAACTACTCATCAACTTGTCAGCAGGATGCAAAGAACAAAAAAGTTTAAGAATTTTTTTATTTATCAATACTAACCTCTATCTGCTTACTTGTTTTTAACATTCATGAATCTTGTATAACCATAGTCTTGGGCTTCATATTTCAACTGAAATATCAGCTATTTGTTGAAGAGCCTTTTTCCCCAAATATGCCTGATGATGCTTGAAACTCAGAAAACTATTTTTGAAGGGACTAGAGCTCACTCAGGCATGACTTGATGCTCTGAAAAAGAGTCATTATATTTTAGAATAAGAATGATATTTTAAAATTACATATAACCTAAAATATGACAAATCTACAGGCTTCTATAAAAAGGCAACCCTGTAATTGGGTCCTTTCAAATCCCAGATCTTTTAAAGAAATTCTAAATATAGAAACACTTTTTCATTTCTATTAGAGAGACAAAAGACAGTTTAAATGATTTGTCATGTACTGATGAGAAATATATTAGAACTATTCTGACCTTCCTGTGTTTGCAAAGCTGAGTCCAAGGGTCGCCCCGAGCAGTTGGGAGATCTCTTGTCTCTTTGAGTAGGTTTCTAACACATAGTAGTTTCCAAACACTGTCTTGCTTATTAGTAGTTGTTCCACATGCGATTTATATAATTAATTTTCTCAGGTGCAGTTAATTTTATGGCTAGATCACTATAAACCATTCATCTAAAGATCTTGTTGCAGATATGAGAGGGAAAAAATTGACACTGCTCTTGGAGGATAAAAATCCAATGATGGGTAGATGAGAGTAAGCATTGTTTTGTGCATGTATTTTGTTACTCCTGGCTCTGTTATCAGACGTGCCTGGCAGGCTCAGGAAACCATATGGGATGCTGGGAATGGAACACACATCTGTGTGTCCTGGGTCAGCTGCATGCAAGGCAAATGCCCTATTGCTCTGCTATCTCTCTATACACAGTTCAGCCAGATGGAACACTCTGAGTTAGGCTATGACTCATCAGAAAATGAAAGAATCAGAGCCAGTGAAACTCTGGTTCAGATTCTTCAGTATTTACCCAGTAGTTAAACTGGAGCCAACTATAGACTTCAATCATAAGTGGTAAGTAGGCAAAAGCATGCCTACAAATTTCTCTCCCAATTTCAAGGTTGTCCTAAATTTTATCAGCCCCCTTCTTCAAACACTTTGTGTTTGTTTGTTTGTTATGTAGCCCCGTAGAGGTTGACAGGTTCCCAGGCAGCCCCCGTCCTCTGTCTGACCTACTGCATTCCTTCTTCATACATCTGTGCTACAGAATTTTTGTAGCTCGCCCTAGTAGTTGATGTCCCTGGTGTTCTCAAAATTAGGGAAAAGCCCACCTCTTCAGAAACCTTTTCAAATAATAGAATTATTTTATTTAAACAACTTTATTACATACATGATTGTGTTTGGATTTCAGTCATGTAAAGAACACCACCCATCACCAGTGTAACATTTCCATCACCAATGTCCCAAATCTCCCTTCTCCCCACCCAACCCCTGCCTGTACTCTAGACAGGCTTTCTATTTCCCTCGTACATTCTCATTATTAGGATAGTTCAAAACGTAGTTATTTCTCTAACTAAACTCATCCATGTTTGTGTCGAGCTTCATGAGGTGAGCTGTAACTTCCAACTCTTTTCTCTTTTGTATCTGAAAGTTATTATAGAATTTTTAAAGTAAATATCTAGAGATGGGTAATAAAAACTGGATGTTCTTCATGCTGGGAATTTTCCCTCAGCCTGATTCATTGAAAAGATTATTTGAGGGTGGGTCTCTTTTGATTACAGGTGTAGAGCTCTTTAAAACAGGTGTGTATGTGATACTATAAAAGTAAATAAAAAACAGCTCCTCTGACTAGAGGAGAACAAAATTCCTCGTACTAAGGAAAACCACGTGTGAGGGGAAGATACTTTTATTTTATAAAGTGTGGAATATCTGAGAACCTCTGAATTACCACAGTTGCAAAGAATTGAATTCTTCCAGCAATGTAAATGAGATGGGAGAAGTAGCTAAATATGTACAAATTCACCCCAAATTCTTGTTGTCAGTCTATGGCAAAACTATAAATTTAGCAGCTAGATAGCAATCTAGCTAAACTACCTACACCATATTTTGACTTGCAGCAACTGAAAAATAACAAGTCATAGTTTTTGAGATTGTGAATGCATTTGATATATTTTGCATAGAATAGAACTATAGTGAGAATCTAGAGAAATCTTTATTTTGTGTGCCATGGGTCCACTGTACTATTTAGAAATGAGTGCAAAGTCTATTTTTAGGTACTTGTAGAAACACAACATAGTTTATATTTTCCTTCATTTTTATGGATATCAAGGTTTAAAGATTTCTGGTTCACTTACTATTAACTGTTTTTTATTCATAGTGGGAGAAAATACTAAGCTTTCAATGCTAAAATTTAAACTTTTTCTTTATTATTGTAGAAATCCTTGGATCTACAATGGTAAGTGGAAATAATCATAACGAGGGACAGTATTTGGAAAATGTGAGAATAAAATCCTATAATTAATAATATTGTAAATCAAAGTACCTCAAATAAAACTAACTGGAAAAAAAAATCGAGACGAGGTAGCACAAAGAGGGGATCCTTAGTAGTACATAGTCTGTTGAGTACAACTATGAGCAACTCACACACATACCTTCACACTACCAGGTACGAAAATTTTTCTGGGACTTCTTCTACTTTCTGTATTTGCTCAGATTTTCTGGGAGTAAGCAGAGAGTCCCATCAAATAGAACCACCATTATTGCATTACCATTCATAATCTTATGACAATCTTATTTATTCTCAGCTTATTTTTCTTTGTAAAAAATTTATTTTTTTAATTGAAGGCATTGGGATTTACAAAGTACTTCTAAATTGGCTTTCAGACATACAATTAATCAGGGCCAATCCCATTACCAGTGTAGTCTCGATCTCCCTCCACTGTGTTCTCACAGTGTATCCCATACCACAACCCACTGACCCCACACCCAGCCTGTCAGTATAACAGGCCCATTTTAAGTTTAGATTGTTAAAGTTTGTTGTTGATTTTGGTGTTGATATTTAGTTCTGTCCTTTTTAATATCGACAAAGCACCTAAGACAGCTAGGACCTTGGCTGCAGTCCTTTCCAAAGTTTTCTTGCCTTACGTATTTCAAATGGGTGACCTAGTTTAATTTTTTTTTATATTTTTTATTTAAACGCCTTGGTTACAAACAGGATTGTGGTTGGGTTTCAATCATATCAGATGACACCCCCCATCACCAGTGCAACATTCCCATCACCAATGACCTGTGGGCGACCAAGCACCCACCGTTTCTGTGAAGAAGCTTACACCCACCAGCCATCTTCTTGCTTTGCTGGCAGTTGCGGTTTTTTGCCCCTGAGCTAACAGGAAAAGCAGCATGTTTAAATTTGGCCCTTGCAACAGGAACTCATGTTCCATTTGTTATTTGCCCTGGGGACTTGAACCCTCTTCTACTTCTGAACAAAACATCTTTACAATGTATTGCTATGTTTCTCCACTCCCTCTTTGACCTTAAAGTTGTTTATAACATTTGCCTTTTGAAGCTAGTTCCTGTAACTGAACCCAGATGTCCTGCTTAGATAAGGAAGTCCTATGATCTGTTCCTTCCCCACTGTTGCAATCCAGCTTTCTGCCTTGTACCCCAGAAAAACAAGTTAGCCGTATTTACATTGTGAGGAAGAAATGTTATCATTGGATATTTTCTATGTACCTGGCCAAATGTGATTGGCTAAGTGATGCTTCCTGCTTTTCGTGAGACCTCCCCTAATTGCTAGGGGATAAAAGACCCAGCTTTTTCCTGAATAAACGCTCTTGAATGGCAACTGTCATCTTGAGTCTTTCTTATTAACCTCTCCTAATTCGGTTTGTAGGTGCTGGGTGATTCAGGCCATTTGCGAATAATTTGGAGATGTCCTCTGGCTGTTCCCTGGGTTGAGAGAAACTGCTGGCCGGAATTCTCTCCCCTTAGGGGAAGCTTCCAAGGGCACTTTCAAGTGGCGCCCAAACGCAAGTGTCTCGAACTATCATCCTTCACCGGTCGGTGGAGGCGGCGAGTACGGAGCTTGCCCATAAGACGTCGGGTAAGACCCCATCAGGGTTGACGCTGGGTAGTAGTTAGCCTTCATTTGCATGTGCACATCAATTGCCGACCCATCAGCTCCTCATTTGTCCCTTGGAGCCCTATATATTCTCTAACTATGGGACAAGTATTAAGTACTGAAGCTAAATTCATCAAACATATTAAGTCTGAGCTTAAGGCCAGACACATAGAGGTTTCCAAAAAAGATTTATGTGAATTTTTTGCACTCCTCCATGACGTATGTCCGTGGTTTACTATTACTGCCCCTCGCATTGCCAACTCCACTTGGTGTCAGATTGGCGATGAGCTTGAGGCATTTTGTTTCAAGCAACACGATGAACCCCACCGCAAACTCGTCATGCAATATTGGCAACTGCTTCAAGGCATTATTTTTGATGTCCCCTTCTCTCCTACTAGTCGTGCTGTTGTTTCCCAGGCTCAACAAGCTCTTGTTCATGCCTCCCGTGAGCATTCTCGCTGCACTTCCTGTTCTGGCTCCTCTGTGGACCTGTCCTTGCCTCCTCATTCTCTTCCGCCATCTCCCTCCGTGCGGGGGGAGGGGGGCGCTCGCCTCAAGAAGGGCAAAAATCCGCCTCCCACTAGAGAACCTTCCCCTGCCCGCTCTACGCACCCTCCCTCTCCGTCCCCTTCAGACCTTGGTGCCGTTGTGCTGGCACCCACCGCTCCTCCTTTGGATCCTGCTCCTTTCTCTTCACATCCTTCCCCCTCAAATCCTGTCTTGGCCCTTGCGTCTAATGCACCCTCGGCCCCCCCAGACTGGCAGCAGTTCTGCGAGCTGCAGGCGCAGGCAGCGGCCGTGGACTTTGCGCACAAGTTCTGCTGCTTTGTATGCGAGCACCCGACCTACGACACCCCAAATGCGGGCGCCTCCTTCTCGCACCACTTAGCCGCCAACTTCTTAGCGGCCTTCGGGGCCGAGGTGCACTGGGTGCTGGTGACACGGGGCCCGACAGCACCCTGGAGCCCGCGCCCAAGGCGGTGGCAGCAGCGGCGGCTTTGCATGGCCACTCGTGCAGCTCCGAGGACGTGTCATCGTCATTGGGCCCAGCCATGCCCAAGACCCGGGTGCGCAAAGGCTTCTCATTCCGCAACATGAGCCTATGTGTGGTGGACGGTGTGCATGACTTGTGGCACCATCGCGCATCGCCTGAGCCCGACGCTGCCACTCCTGAGACTACAGCAACCGTGGTGACTGCCCCGTATGGTCGCACTCAAGAGTCAGTGGTGGTGGGCCTGACCCATGTCCCGCTGGAGACTTTGGAGTGTCCCAGTGGCTATGGCAGCAGCGGAGACAGCAATATCACAGGGGATGAGGGAGCAGAGCTGGAACCAGGGACAGAGACTCAGCTAGAACTATCCGACTACCCCTGGTTCCACGGCACCTTGTCCTGGGTCAGGGCAGCACAGCTGGTGCTGGCTGGTGGCCCTTGGAGTCACGGCCTCTTCGTCATCCGGCAGAGTGAGACACGGCCTGGGGAGTATGTGCTGACCTTCAATTTCCAGGGCAAGGCCAAGCACCTGCGCCTGTCGCTGAACAGCCGTGGGCAGTGCCACATGCAGCACCTATGGTTCCAGTCGGTCCTGGACATGCTGCGCCACTTCCACACGCACCCCATCCCACTGGAGTTGGGGGGCGCCGCCGACATCACCCATCACCCTTCGCAGCTACGTGCTGGCCCAGGACCCCATGCCTGATCCAGGACCCGCACCCGTTCCCGCGCCCCACCCCCCCTTCCATTACCCTTGCCCCTCTCAATCCCCACCCTCTTGAACCCCAACAAACACCTCATACCTCTGCTCAACTGGTAGAGCTCTCTGCCGTTCTTCACGTCTTTCAAACCACGCCTGATCCTTTTAACCTATATACTGACAGCTCTTATAATGCCTCTTCTATTCCACTTTTGGAAACAGTGCCCTTTATCAAACCTTCTCCCACTGCCTTTCAACTGTTCTTGGATATCCAACGACTCATCCTCGCCCGTCAGCACCCATTCTTTATTTCTCATATTAGAGTGCACATGGATCTTCCAGGCCCCCTTTCTCAGGGCAATGCTGCTGTGGATGCAGCCACACGCTCTCATGTTTTTTCCCTCCTCGCTATGTCACCTTCCTTTACTTCCGCCTTTGATCAGGCTTCTCAAGCTCACAAATTACACCACCTCAATGCACAAACCCTGCGAATGAAATTCTCCATCACCAGGGAACAGGCTAGATCTATCGTTAAAAACTGTAAAGCCTGTCTCTCCTTACTACCTGAACCTCACCTGGGAGTTAACCCCAGGGGACTTATCCCTGGGGCCATCTGGCAAATGGATGTCACTCATTTCACCCCATTCGGTACTCTTTTAAGTACATTCATGTTTCTGTTGATACCTTCAGTGGTTTTATTTGCGCCTCCCTCCACACTGGCGAGGCTGCCCGTGATGCCATTGCCCATCTTCTGCACTGCTTTACTGTCCTGGGCACCCCTCATGTTATCAAGTCTGATAATGGCCCAGCCTACACCAGCCATAAACTGCAAGATTTTTGTGCTAAATTTGGTATTTCCCACAAGTTTGGCATCCCCTTCAACCCTCAAGGCCAAGGCATTATTGAGCGCACCCATCAAACCCTTGAAAACATGCTCCATAAACTCTCCTCTGATAGTGATTCCCTGTATGCTCACAAAGGCCAACATTGCCTTTTGTTCAACCATGCCCTTTTTGTGCTCAACTTTCTCACCTTGGATCTCCAAGGCAAGTCTGCTGCCGACAGATTGTGGCATCCATCCTCTAAAGATGACTTTTCACATCTTGTGGAAGGATGTCCGCACAGGGGCCTGGCTTGGCCCCCACCCCGTTTTGATCTGGGGTAAGGGACATGCCTGTGTTCATAACACCACCACGGGTGAAACCCGCTGGCTCCCCGACCACCTGGTCAAGCTCTATAACCCACCCAGGGGCTCTGCCCCTGAGGAACCTTCTCCCTCTCTTGTTTCAGATTCTACCTGGGTGAACCCTGCCCCGTCCTGCAATGATTCAGCGCGCTCGAACCCTGCCAATGCTCCTGTCGGCACTGCCGCCAGCAACAATGCCCCCGCTGCTGCTCCTGCTTTCGCCTCCATGGATCCTCTCCCTGCTATTCCTGCTCCTTCACTGCCACCTGCCTACGACTTCACCTAGTGCAGCGGCCCAGTCACGCTCCCCTCAGTATGCTGTTTTCAACTACACCTGGCAAATCATCAATGAGGCTGGAGACATCGCCGACTCCACCAGTATTCTCTCCACTACCACCTCCCAATGTTCCCTTTGTTGCCCCTTCCCTTCCACGCGCTCCTGCTACCCCTCTCCCTTCCCTTTCCCTCTCCTCTACCACACCATCCTCCAACCTGAAACTCACCCTCCCCTCTGGCCCTTCCTCCAATGCCCAAGCTATCCTTGATATGCTGAATGCCTCGGCCCTCGCCCTTACCAACCCTGGGTATGAACAATGTTGGATTTGTTATTCCCCTGTTCCCCCATTTTATGAAGGTGTTGCAAAACCATCGTGGCTTAGACCTTGCCTTTTTGAAAGAAGGGGGAGTTTGTGTTGCTTTAAAGGAAGAATGCTGTGTATTTAAAGATCAAACTGGTCTAGTTAGAGATAGCATCAAAAGGATAGAAAAAAAAGCCTAGAGGAAAGACAGAAAGAAATAGACAGAAGTGAAAGTTGGTATCAAAATTGGTTTTCTACCACCCTATGGGTTAGTACCTTGCTCCCAACTTTATTGGGACCCTTCATTGGCTTCATGCTGCTCATTTCTTTTGGCCCTTGGGCTTTTGGCAAAATGACTGCCTTTGTTAAACATCAAGTTGATGAAGCAACCAAGAGCACCGTCCAGGCGCACTATCAACAGCTGACCACTACAGACGACGACACCCCCGATTTTACCCCCCTCAACTTTGAGGAGATTGAGTGCTTGGCCAAAAAACAAAGATCTTTCAGATCTTTCTGTTCTAGGCTGTGGAGACGCGTCACACGGGGCTAGTCTGATTCTGGATCCTGGGGGCAACATGTTGACCAATTGCAGCGACATGGCCAGGTCCGGGAGCACATCAGGTAACCTAAGACAGACCCTCCACCCTACAAGTTGTGCCTTTTATTTAATAGAGAAGGGGGAGATGTGGGCAACCAAGCACCCACCGTTTCTGTGAAGAAGCTTACACCCACCAGCCATCTTCTTGCTTTGCTGGCAGTTGCGGTTTTTTGCCCCTGAGCTAACAGGAAAAGCAGCATGTTTAAATTTGGCCCTTGCAACAGGAACTCATGTTCCATTTGTTATTTGCCCTGGGGACTTGAACCCTCTTCTACTTCTGAACAAAACATCTTTACAATGTATTGCTATGTTTCTCCACTCCCTCTTTGACCTTAAAGTTGTTTATAACATTTGCCTTTTGAAGCTAGTTCCTGTAACTGAACCCAGATGTCCTGCTTAGATAAGGAAGTCCTATGATCTGTTCCTTCCCCACTGTTGCAATCCAGCTTTCTGCCTTGTACCCCAGAAAAACAAGTTAGCCGTATTTACATTGTGAGGAAGAAATGTTATCATTGGATATTTTCTATGTACCTGGCCAAATGTGATTGGCTAAGTGATGCTTCCTGCTTTTCGTGAGACCTCCCCTAATTGCTAGGGGATAAAAGACCCAGCTTTTTCCTGAATAAACGCTCTTGAATGGCAACTGTCATCTTGAGTCTTTCTTATTAACCTCTCCTAATTCGGTTTGTAGGTGCTGGGTGATTCAGGCCATTTGCGAATAATTTGGAGATGTCCTCTGGCTGTTCCCTGGGTTGAGAGAAACTGCTGGCCGGAATTCTCTCCCCTTAGGGGAAGCTTCCAAGGGCATTTTCAATGACCCAAATATCCCTCCTCCCCTCCCCGCCCCTACCTGTTCTCTACGCAGGCTTTCCACTTCCCTCATATATTCTCATTGTTAGGATAGTTTGCAATGTGGTTATTTCTCTAATTAAACTCATCACTTTTTGTGGTGAGATTCATGAGGTCGGCTGTAATGCCCAGCCCTCCTCTCTTTTGTCTCTGAAAATAGTAGAGAAATATCTTTTATTTATCTTAAAACCCATAGATGAGTGAGACCATTCTCCGTCTTTATCTCTCTGACTTATTTCACTCAGCATAATAGATTACATGTACATACATGTATAGGAAAATTTCATGACTTGATCTCTCCTGACGGCTGCATAATATTTCATTGTGTATATGTACCACAGTTTCTTTAGCCATTCATCTGTGGAAGGTTGTTTCCAGAGTCTTGCTATGGTAAATAATGCTGCAATGAACATAGGTATAAGGAAGGCGTTTTTGTATTATATTTTTGTGTTCCTAGGGTTTATTCCTAGGAGTGGTATAGCTGGTTCATATGGGAGCTCCATTTCCAGTTTTTGGAAGAATTTCCATATCGCTCTCCAGAAAGGTTGAACTAGTCAGCATTCCCACCAGCAGTGGATAAGAGTTCCTGTCTCACCTCATCCCTGCCAAGATTTCTTGTTCTCATTCTTTGTGAAGTGTGGCAGTCTCTGTGGTGTGAGGTGGTACCTCATAATTGTTTTAATTTGCATCTCCCTGATGATTAGTGATGTGGAGCACTTTTCATGTGCCTTTGGGCCATTTGTGTTTCTTTTTTGTCAAAGTGTCCATTTCCTCTCCTCATTTTTTGATGGGATTAGATTTTTTTTCTTGTAGAGTTCTGTCAGTGCCCTGTATACTTTGGACATTAGCCCCTTATCTGATGGGTATTGAGTAAATAGTTTCTTCTAATCAGTGGGTGGCTCTTGTACCCTGAGCACTATTTCGTTTGAGGTGCAGAAGCTTCTCAGCTTAATATATTCCCATCTGTTTATATCTGCTTCTACTTGTTTGGAGAGTGCAGTTTCCTCCTTGAAGATACCTTTAGTCTCAAAGTCATGGGGTGTTATATCTACATGTTGTTCTATATTCCTTATGGTTTCAGGAGTGATATCAAGGTCTTTAATCCATTTGGATTTTACTTTCATACGTGATGTTATTTGGGGGTCTAAATACACTTTTTTGCAAGTGGCTAGCCAGTTGTGCCAACACCACTTGTTGAAGAGGCTTTCTTTGCTTCATTTAAGACTTCTTGCTTCTTTATCAAAGATTAGGTGATTGTATGTCTGGGGAGCATTTTCTGAGTACTCAAGTCTATTCCACTGATCTGAGGGTCTGTTGTTATTCCAATACCAGGCTGTTTTGATAACTACAGTTTAAAGTTGGGAAACGTAATGCCTCCCATATTCTTTGTCCCAAAAATTGCTTTGGCTACTCGAAGGTGTTTATTTTTCCATATAAATTTCAAAAGTGCCTGATCCACTTTGAAGAATGTCATGGATATCATTAGAGGGATCACATTAAATATGCACAATGCTTTGGGAATTATTGCCATTTTAATGATGTTAACTCTACCAATACATGAGCATGTTATGTGTTTCCATTTGCATATATCCTCTCATTTCTTGGAGCAGAGTTTTATAGTTTTCTTTGTATAGGTCCTTCACATATTTAGTCAAGTCGATTCCAAGATATTTGAGTTTGTGTGGCACTAATGTGAAAGGGGTTGTTTTCTTAATGTCCATTTCTTTCCTATTATTATTGGTGTATAGAAAGGCCATTGATTTTTGTGCATTAATTTTGTAGCCTGCCACCTTGCTATATGAGTCTATTGTTTCTAGAAGCTTTCTGGAAGAGTCTTTAGTGTTTTCTAAGTAGAGTATCATGTCATCTGAAAACAGTGAAAGCTTGACTTCTTCCTTTCCTATCTGGATTCCCTTGATATCTTTTTCTTGCCTGATCACCATAGCAAGGACTTCAGTGCTATGTTGAATAGGAGTGGTGACAGAGGACAGCCTTGTTTTGTGCCAGAACTTAGCGGGAAGGCTTTTAGTTTTTCTCCACTGAGTACAATATTTGCTGGGTTACAGTATTCTAGGCGAAGCATTTATTTCATTTGAGTTTTGTCACTATGTCCCACCACTGCCTTCTGGCCTTGAGTGTTTCTGGTGACAGGTCTGCTGTAAATCTCAAGAATGTTCCCTTAAATGTAATTTCTCTTTTCAATCTTGCTGCTTTCAGAATTCTGTCTCTATCTATGGGATTCGTCATTGTGACTAGGATGTGTCTTGTGGTATTTTTTCTGGGGTCTCTTTTGATTGGTACTTTTCGGGCATACAGGATTTGATCGCATATATTCTTTAGCTCTAGAAGTTTCTCTTTAATGATGTTCTTGACCATTGATTCTTCCTGGAGATTTTCTTCCTGGGTCTCTGGGACTCCAATGATTATTAAGTTTTTTCTGTTGAGCTTATCATTGACTTCTATTTTCATCTGTTCAATTCTTTGACTAATTTTTCCATTGTCAGTTCATTTGCTTTAAGTTTTTTTTTCCATTCTCTCCCGCTGTATGGAGTTGTTATTTATCTCCTCTTCCACAGCACTAATTCTATTCTCAGCTTCTATTACCCTGTTGGAGAACTTATCCATTTTGTCATTCAATTTGTTTACTAATTTTTTCAGGCCTGTTATTTTACGTGTTATTTCAGTTTGGAGTTTTCTGATTTCTGTCTTCATAATTTCTTGGTTTTTATTAGTGTTCTGTTCTACTCAATCCATGATTTCTTTGAGTTCTTTGAGCATCTTCCATATTTCTTGTCTAAACTCCTTATTGAGAGACTGATTAGTTCATTGGTCATTTTCCTGTCATCAGAATTATCATCTTTATTCTCTATGTCTGATGCTGACCTGTCCTGTTTCCCCATTGTCACACTTGTATTGTGGGTTTTTTCTATGTGTTGTGGTGGTATTCATTGGCTAAATGGATTGTGCTCGGCCACGCTTCTCTGTCTCCAGCCCCTTTCTGGGTGGGGTCGATTGCCTCCAAGGAAGGGGAGCCCTTTGTGGATGAAGCCTCACACAGGATCATATCTTTTAGGCCCGAGCATGCAGCAGAGAAGACAGTCTGGAGAGAAATGCTGGTCTTCAGTGATCCAGCACAGTTCCTAGTGTGATTTTTTCTTCTTTCGCAGTGGAATTCTTTTCATTAGAAGAGCACAGGGCCCCATAGTGAAGCAGAGCGGCAGAGCTCTTCTGGAGCCTCTAGAGGGAGAGTGAATTTTCTGGGCCCTTTTCGGGGCCAGTCCCTGGAGGTTCAGGAGACAGGAAAGTAGACAAACACACACAGGCAGCACTCACATTTTCTCACAGTTGGGAACTACTGGGCAGGCATAGATTTTTCCCAGGCCTGACATCACAGTGAACCTGCCTTCTGTGAAGTACTGCTTATAGCCAGTTTTCACGTTTCGAAATAGTTTCTTGACGTTTCGGCCGGTAAATGAGCCTCTGGGGAGGAGCGAATTTTTTTGGGACACCTTTTCGGCCAACTCTCAAGAAGTTCAGGAGACAGGATAGGCTCAACAAACCCACATATGCAGCACTTCGACCCTAGTATAATTTTTATGTACTTTTCTTTATACTTAAGGAGTTTATTTTCTGTTTACTCCGCTATAAAAGAGTCGGTAACTACTCCACCCTTGGATTTAGGTGTTAGCTACCTGAGAGCCCACCTATTCTGGGAGGGGTCTTGGGAACCAGATATTATGTGTGACCTTACCTGCAAGACCCCGCCCATCCATTCCTGGCTTTTGGGTCTTTGCCTCTTCTGGTCCTATGTCCAGCATGGAGGTCAAAGAAAGATGGCTGAGAAGGAGTTAAGATTGCAGGGCTAAAGAATAACTGAGTGGCTTAAAAGGTTATGAATAAAAAGCTGATGCTTCCTGATGCCTATCTCTGAAATGAGTTTGATTCTGCGTTCACCCTAACCTGGGACGCCGCAGGCTGAATTGGGGGCTGTGGAGCCACGTGGCCTGGGATGGCAGAGAGAAATCCACCTCCATCCAGCTCCATCTTTATTTATTTAAGACAACAAGAGTCAATCTCTATGTTTATTTATTTATCGCTATTTTGGATTACTCTATATCTTTGTTGTTCTTCTTTAGAGTCTTTTGTTTATATTTGTTTGGCACTCTTTTAGCAGTGCTGATTATGTATAGCAACTCTTTCCAGAGAGTACAAAGTTCTTTGCTATTTTCACTCTCATTACTTTTTCTTTCTCTTTCCCCTTTTTTCCTGCTTCATGTATGTCTATCATTCGATGATTATTCTCTTGTCTTATTTCCTTAAGTATGTTACATTTTCTTTTTTAAAATATCTTTATTTAGGGCCTGGAGAGATAGCACAGCAGTGTTTGCCTTGCAAGCACCCGATCCAGGAACAAAGATGGTTGGTTCAAATTCCGGTGTCCCATATGGTCCCCCGTGCTTGCCAGGAGCTATTTCTGAGCAGACAACCAGGAGTAACCCCTGAGCAATGCCGCGTGTGGCCCAAAAACCAAACTGAAACAAAACAAAACAAAAAACAATCTTTATTTAAGCACAATGATTACAAATATTTTTGTAGTTGGGTTTCAGTCATAAAAAAACCTTTCTTCACCAATGCAACATCACCACTACTAATGCCCCCAATCTTGTTCTTCCTCCACCCACTGCCTGTATTCGAAGTACACATTCTATTTCTCTCGCTCATTACTATTGTCATGATAGTTGTTAGTATAGTTATTTCTCTAATTGCATTCACCACTCTTTGTGGTAAGCTTCATATCATGAGCTGGTCCTTCCAGCCCTCAACTCTATTGTCTCTGGATATTATTACAATAGTGCCTTTTATTTTTTTTAAATAGTATAGATGAGTGAGACTATTCTGTATTACAGAATTTCACTTGAGTCTTAAAATATTCTACGGTGTGAATTTCAATGCCTATAATAGTTTCACTCAAGTATAATAATTTCTAGGTCCTTTCATGTATAGAAAATTTAATGGCTTCATTTTTCCTAATTGCTGCATAGAATTCCATTGTGTATATGTACCACAGTTTCTTCAGCTATTCCAATTATTGAAGGGTATCTGGGTTGCTTGAGATTCTGGCTATTGTAAATAGTATTGCAATGAATATAGTTGTGAATAAGGCATTTTGTATTGTGTTTTTGTGTTCCTGATGTGTATATCTCTAGGAGTGGTATAGCTGGATCATACGGGAGCACAATCTCCAATTTTTCAGGAATCTCTATATTGTTTTCCATAAAGGAAAGACTAGATGGCATTCCACTAGCAGTATATAAGTTTTATTTTCTCTACATCCCCAGCAGCACTGATCTTGTTCTTTGTGATTTATTCCAGCTCTGTGGTGTGAGATCGTAACTCATTGTTTTGATTTGCATCTCTCCTGATGATTAGAGATTCAGAGTCATTTTTTTCCATGTACCTTTTGGCCATTTGTATTTCTTCTTTGAGGAAGTGGTCTTTATTTTTTCTCCCCATTTTTTGATGAGGTTAGATTTCTTTTTTTTTTTTTTTTTTTACTGTTCAGTCTGTCAGTAACTTGTGTATCTTAGATATTAACCCCTTCTGATAGGTATTGGGCAAATAGTTTCTGCCATTCTGTGGGTGGCTTTAGTATATCCTTGTTTGAGGTGTAGAAGCTTCTCAGCTTGATATAGTCCCATCCTAATTTATCTCTACTTTGACTTGTTTGAAGAGTGATGTTTCCTCTTTGAAGAGGCCTGTAGCCTCAATGTCATGGCGTGAGTGTTTTACCTACATTTTCTTTCTTGTAGAAACTTGTTGATGAGGCATTGGATTTTTATTTGCCAGGATTTTGTTTAAGATCTTTCATCTGTGTTCATCAGGGATATTGGTCTGTAATTTTCTTTCCTTTTCTTTCCTTTCTTCTTTCCTTCTTTCTTTCCTTCTTTCCTTCTTTCTTTCCCTTCTTTCCTTCTTTCCTTCCTTCCTTCCTTCTTCTTTCTTTCTTTCCTTTCCTTTCTTTCTTTCTTCTCTTTCTTTCTTTCTTTCTTTCCTTTCTTTCTTTCTTTCTTTCTTTCTCTTCTTTTCCTTTCTTTCTTTCTTTCCTTCCTTCCTTCCTTCCTTCCTTCCTTCCTTCCTTCCCCTTCCTTCCTCTTCCTTCCTTCCTTCCTTCCTTCCTTCCTTCCTTCCTTCTTCTTTCTTTCTATCTCCTTTCTTTCTCTTTCTTCTTTTCTTTTCTTTCTTTCTTTCTTTCTTTCTTCTTTCCTTTCGAAACATCTCTGTCCTGATTTTGTTATCAGGGTAAGCTTCATAAAAACTATCTTGGAGTGTTTCTTTTTCTTCAATTTCCTATAAGAGCCTTAAAAATATTAATAGTTGTTCCCTTTAAAATATTTGAAAGAATTAGTGAGTGAATTCATCTGGGCCTGGAATATTGTTTTTGGGAAGATTTTTGATTGCCATTTTAATTTCCTCAGTACTGAAGTGTCTGTTTAGATATACTAGAGCATCATGATTCAACTGTGGAAGATTATGAGTCCAATAGTTTATCCATTTCTACAAGATCTCATTTTTTGTGACAAAGACTTTCTCAAAGTAGTTTTGGGTTTATTCTTTGAATCTCTGTATTATCTGTAGTGATCTTTCTCCTTTTTCAATGTCTAATCTGGTTTCTCAAGTTTCTCTCTTTCCTTTATTTGTGAGTTTTACTAGTGTTTTATCAATTTTGTTTATTTTTTAAATGAACCAATTATTCCTTTTTTTGATCTTTCAGATTGTCTTTTTGTATTTAAACTTTATTAATTTCTTCCTCTAAGCTTTGTCATTTCCCTTCTGCCTACCTATTTTTTGGTTCATTATGTTGATCATGTTCTAGTTTTATATACTCTGCCAATTAAGTTATTCCTGTCGGCTCTCCTTTTCCCCTTCTTGGTGTGTGCTTTCAAAATTATAACTTTTCTCTTGGTACTGCTTTTGCTGTGTCCCCAGAAATTCTGATAATTTGTTGTCTTCATTTGCATTTGCTTCCAGGGAATCTTTTGATTTCCTCTTTAGTTCATCTCTGACCCCACTGGTTGTTCAGTAGTTGAGCTGCTTAATTTCCAGGTGTTTAAGTATTTTCTTGTTTTTCCTTCGTAGTTTACTTCTTAATTTCAGTGCCTTGTGTTCTGAGGAGGTAGTTTGTACAATTTATATTCTCTTTATTTTATAGAGGTATGTTTTATGAGCTAGCAGTGATCTATCCTGGAAAATGACTCATGAACATTTGGAGAATAATCTGAATCCCAGTTTTTAGGGGAATAAAGTGTTATATATACATATATATATACACATACATACATACATACATACATACATACATACATACATATATATGGATATACTGGCCCACTCTCTTAGATTTCTCCTTCACAGCTGTATATTCTTGTTAGGTTTCAGCCTGACAGATCTATCAAGAAGTGACTGGGTGATGTTGAAGTTTCCCATTATTATGTTGCTATCAATGTATTCTTTGAGATTTGTCAACAATTGTGCAAAATATTTTGCTGGTCCTTCATTGGGTTTGTATATGTTTAGAAGTGAGATTTATTCCTACTGTACATACACATTGATTATTATGAAATGCCTGTCTTTGTCCCTTATAAATTTTATAAGTCTAAAGTTTGTGTTATCTGATATTAGTAGGGTCACATCAGCTTTTATAAAGGAGTTGTTTTCTTGTATAATTGTTCTCCAACCTTTGATATTGAGTCTAATTTTTGTTTTGACTATTCAGAAGTGTTTTCTTGTAGGTAGCATGAATATTAGATTCAGCTTTTGATCCATTTTTGCCACTCTGTGTCTCTTAACTTGTGCATTTAGTCATTGATGTTGGAGATATAATTGTCATGGGATTAATGTCATTTTTATATAGGAGTTTGATGAGTCTTTTGGTCCTTGTCTTGTCTTAAAGTAAAACTTTCAGTTTGTCCTTTAAGGCTGGTTTTGAGTCCATAAAATTTCTGAGCTGTTGGTTATTTTATGAAATTATGTATACTTCCCGTCAGTCCTGAAAGTGAGTCCTGGCGTGGTGTAGTATTCTAGGCAAAACATTAATTTTATTGAGTTGTATTACTGTATCCCACCACTGTCTTCTGCCCTTGAGACCTTTTGTGACAGATCTGCTGTAAATCTTTAAAGATAATTCTTTGAATGTAATTTCCCTTTTTGATCTCATTGCTTTTCAGTATTCTATTCCCTATATGTCAGTTCATTATTGTGATTAGAATGTGTCTTGGGTGCTTTTTTTGGGTCCTGTTTCTCTGTGGTAATCTTTAGGCATGCAGGTTTTGGAGGCACGCAGTCTTTTAGCTTTGGGGAAGTTTCTCCTCTGCAATGATATCTTTGTTGATTCTTCCTGGGTATTTCTTGTTTCTGGGTCTCTGGGTCTCCAACGAGTTTTATGGTGTTTCTGTTGAGCTTATCCAAGACTTTTATTTTTTATCTATTCACATTTTTGAGGATTATTTCCATTGTATGACCATTTGCTTTAAGGCTATTTTCCAATCTCTTCTGTTGTATGGAGTTGTTATGCATCCTCATCTTGCAGTTCACTGATTTGGTCCTCAACTGCTGTTTTCTCTCTGTTAGAGAGACTTTCCCGTGAGGTTTTCATTTTGTCTACCAAGTTTTTCAGTTCTGTTATTTTAGTTTGGAGATTTTTTTTATTTCAATTTTCTTTCTTCTTTATTCTTATTTGTGGTTAGTTCAGCTCAATCTATGCTTTCTTAGGTTTCTAGGAGGATTCTAAATATTACTTCTCTAAAATTCTTATCATAGAGGCTAAATAAGTGGTTGGCACTTGTTAGGTCATCAGAGCTGCCATCTTCATTCTCTATGCATGGTGTTGGCCTGCATTATTTCACTTTTGTCACACTTGTAGTGTTGTGTTTTCTATGTGTTTTCTGGGGTTCATTGGCTAGAAGATAAGTAAAGTGCAAAGCAAAGAGAAGGTGGCCATATCTCCGCTGGCCTCTGCCCTTCATGGGCGGAGTGGCAGCCTACCTCTGCTTGGTGTGCCCTCATGAGATCTTCTCTGCTGTTGCCCTCAAGAATTCTTCTGGGTAAGGAGGTAATAGCCACCTCATGAAGCAAGGAAGAGGCTTTTTAAATGTCTCCTGTTTGCTGTACCTTATATTTTATCCTTAGTTTTGTTTCTTCTATTTCTTTTGAATTTTTTTTTATCAATGCTGGCTTGTATTTTGTCTTCACATTTGTATATATTGTTCTCCACCTTTGTAATTCTACTATGGCTTGCTAATATGTTCTTTAGTTACTTCAATTCCATTTGCATAGATGCTTTTATCTTCTGAAAGACTTATTTTTGTTGGTGAAATTATTCATCTATATATTGCTTAATTATAATTTTATAAGTTAGCAATCTTTGTTTTCTACTGTTAATACATTAAGTGTTGATTTTTGATCCTCAACTAAAGGATAAGACTTTTGCTGGGCTTGAAAATTTGCCTAGGTTCTCTACATTTCCCCAGTTGCCATTATCCTCTATAGTATGTGGTTACCAGTTCTTTGAATTTATTGGGTTGGAATGATGTGATTTTAGGTTCCTCGTTATTTAAGAAAATGATATAGTGAGTTTATTGTATAAAAGATGGCTATAAAGCCTGCCTTACATATTATTTTCCCAAACACAGAAGGTTTTCCAAATATGATAAGAAAAATTACCAATTAATTGGTTTTGGTTGAACTGAGTATTGAGGCTGTAGATTCTCTAAGAGAAATATGTTCTAAGACCAATCTGGCCTTGGGTAATATTAGATAAAAATTGAAACAATTTTAGAAGAAAGAGCAGAGAGGCCAGTTGTTCAGAATGGTTGATGGGTTAAGATACAGCTTGGGTAAGAAATTGGTGGTGGCACTGGTAGCCTCGAGTGTCCCAGTTGATATCAAGGGCTGAAAGGGTCCCTAGCTCAGGGACATCAGGGATGCACCTGACTTGGTATGGTAGATGGACCCAGGTGTCAGGACAGGTGGAAGGCTGAGGAAAACAGGACTGGGGGGAAAATTGGCAGTGTTTTCAGTAATTATTTTTTTAATCACATGGTTACTTGATTTTCATGTATGGAATTATAATTTTTGACTAAGCAGAATTAAATTTAGTAGAATCAGAGACATTAAGATAAACTTTGTACCATCAGTCGTATTTCAAATATGTTGTTACAAGTAGCTGCCTACCAAAGTCCATAACTCTGTTATCTGAACTGTAGGGGTGTGACTTTCACTGAGTCTGCACTTATTATCCTTCACTCATTTTTTTTTTATCTACAATAAAAGTGTGAGCCCAAAGTATGTGCTAGTGAAAAATTGCTTTCCACCCACTGCTTTCTGTTCAGAGTTATAAATGGATATTCCTCTGCTCTTGACTGTGTAGTAAATCATGTAATGTGTGGTTTTTCCAATTACATTTTTTGCTTCTTTATTTACCTCTTTTTTAAATAAAATACAAGAAGAGTCTTGAAAATATCCAAAAGGTATTTAAAGAGTTTATTACAAATTTTTTACTTCCCCCTTGACACAATTCCACTTTTTATTTTCTCTTTTGTTTATTTCTGTAACTTAGAACATATCTATAATTTCTTGATTCATTAACTGTACATAAAATTTGCTGACTTACTGATATGAAAGATGAGACTTTGAATCACTTTTCTCCCATTTCCCATGGATGGTATAGTAGCTTTATTATTTAGTTCTATTGTTAGATTTTATCATACTTCTATTTATATCAAATGTATCAGTTTCTATAATCCCTTTTTTATTTAATTTTTCTTTTATATATAGAAAACATTTATTTGCTTTTATGTTGAAAAGCTTAATTCTATTTACTTTTATTTTTCTACACCAAAAGTGCCAGCTACCATTTCTCAATAGATTATATTTAAAAATAAGATGTCAGTAGAGAGCTGTTCCATAACTTGATCAAAATGTTGTTTGATATAAGGATGAATGGTGACTAGGAAACTCCAGAATTATATGAGTACTTTTTGAATCATACAAAAAAAAATTCCACTAAATAAATTCAAACTACAATCTGGCAATATATTAATGTCATCAAGTAATTAAGCACATTTGTGATCACTTTATTGCTTAGTATTTAGGTAACATCGTTTATTAAAGGTTTTCTGGTATTTTTAAATAAATTCTAAATTTTGAGCTATTTTTAGAGGCCAATTTTTGTTTTTTCATCTGAAGAATAATGTGATTTAAGTTAAAGATTACATAAACACTCCTAAATAGATTATAATAGGAATTTCAGTGAATGAAACTCCCAGTATAATAATCTGACTTCAAATAAAAGTTTTCCTAAATATAGAAGAATTCAAAACCAGATCCAATAGAAAGGATACACTTTGTAGAGTTATGAGGTAAGAGCTTACCTAAGGATAATTATTTTTCAGTTTCCTAGAAGTTGATAAAATTTTAATCAATTTAATTTTTTATTTGGCTTTTGGGGGCCACACTCGAGATGCCTCAGAAAGTTACCCCTGGATATGCGCTCAGAAATCACTCCAGCTTGGGGGGACCACATGGGATGCCAGGGGATCAAAACCGCGGTCATCTAGGCTAGCGCCAGCAAGCTAGATTTTTTTGAAAAATATATAAAAATGTTTTCATGCAATAGTTTGGTAGAGTTTATCTTTAATACAGAAGTAGACTATGTGTCCCAGACCTAATCCTCATCAGCATGGTTCCATTTCCCTTTGTCATTTGGTGAAGATGACAGGTCATACAATAATCCTTTTATCTATTTAGCAAAATATAAACTGTTTAGTAACTGAAATTTAATTGTATGTTAGACTAGAAATTGTAAAATCTTGTGTCTTTCATTTTGGCTCAGTGACACAATTTTCCCTTCAGTTGATTTCTGATCTCTTCTGAATACTCTTTAGTATGAAAACCTTCAAAAATAAAGGAATTTATACTCTAGTCTAAAAGTGAACTAATGGATTTATTTCCTAAATATAATTAAATTTTAGTTGCTGAGGTAGAGACTTTTTATTTATATCTGAACAGAGCTGTCTGTTCAATAAATGATCCCCATGGCAGAAGTGAAACAGAACTGTTAATGTATTTTTGATGAATATTAAAAATTAATGAAAAAAATTTTAAGTATGATAAATATTTCTAGGAGCCTGGTTTCAGTTTCTGTGCTTTTAAAGGGATTCTCTCATCCTTTCTACCTTACTCTACAAAGAATGCCCTCAAAACATTTGCATCTTTATATATTAAGGAAAGTCAATTTGATAAGAAATGCTGTTATGTCTGTAACCTGTCAGGGGTAAATTTGAGTAGAAAATTATGCAGTATACTGGTTAAAATCAAATGTTAATATGGAAATTCACATTAAAAGCCTTAAGAAGTTGCAGCTGTTTGAATAAATTCTGATTGCTTTGACCTAACCTCTATTTTTTTTAACTGCCCCTATCCACAATATATTCAATCGTTCATACCTATGTTATCAGTTTTAGACAAGGAGGTTTTTCAAATATTATTAGCTATAACATAAGCTAATTTTATCCCACCTCCTCCCTGTTCTCTCCTCTGCCCTGCCAACAAAACTTCTCTATACAGTTCTGTGAGCAGAAAAGTTTTTCCTCCAATAAATAGGACACCCCATTCAGATCACTCATGCAGCTATTTTAAATAAATTGAATCAACTTATGCCCATTATCTACTTGTCCTTAAAGTTAGATAGCATAGGTATGACCAGGTATCACTCAAACAAAGACTTATGAGGCTGATAAAACTCACTGTGTGCTTGAAGGCCAACTTTTATAGAACTTTACTTGCATAGGACTAACTATAGATGAGATCTTTGATTGCCTAATAATAAAATAGCATGTTTAAATATTAATAACATGCCCTTGGAGAAAGGTTTCAAGTGGTAAAAACCGAGAAGTATTTTCAGTGGAACAAAGTTTGAATTTGAGAGACAGTATTTCCTAGACGTTAGGAGTAACCAATCACTTTCCCAGAAGAGAAGGGACTCTCAGCCTAAGGGATCCTTCTATCTACAAAGTTAAAAAATTAAAAAACTCTAATTCATATGCAGAAGTTACATAATTTCTGACCTTCTCTAATTATGAATTTGTAATGTAATTTTTCTCTATGGATTAATATATGCAAAGTCTTCATTAGTGCATAGTTGTAAATATTATTCGTTAAGAGTTTCCTTTGGGGTCTTCTCTTTGAACTGTTATGTATAAGATCTAAGTTTATGGCTTCTTCAAATTATTTCTCTGCAATGTGTTTGGTAAATAAAATGTGCATGGAAAAACTGTATGTCACTTGCAGAGTGTGACATTTTGTCATAGATCTTATCTTTGGTCTTTCATTCTGATCTTTGACTTTCTTCTATCCCCTTCTGCTTTGGCCACGGAAGCAGACCATGGTAGAGAAGGGCAACAATATTTATGCAATCTAGAACAGGTGGTCCTGTTCCTGTGTCTATCATCAATAAGTAAAAAATAACTATGCATTGTATTAATAATACTATAGGGTTATTTTATTTTCTTTGGTTTTTTGGTTTTGGGGGGCCACACTCGGTGATGCTCAGGTTATTCTCCTGGCCTGTGCGCTCAGAAATTGCCCCTGGCTTGGGGACCACATGTGACACTGAGGATCAAAACGTGGTCTGTCTTAGGTCAGCTGCGTGCAAAGCAAATGTCCTACCACTGCCCCATTGCTCCAGTCCATGGGTTACTTTTCATTGAGGGCCAACCTATTTTGTCCTATTCATATAAAATGCGCTTGAAAGAATATTTTGAGACCCCATTACTTTATTTATAGAGCATTCATTTAAGTATCTGTGGTGAAATTTCTGAGCAGACTTCATAATATAGACTGATGGTTGGAAAGTTATGACGAAGCAATGTCCAGATGCTAATATGCCCAGCTGCCCCATACTGCATGCTCCATGAGTTTCTTTAATTATGGGAAAGGTGCCCATATAATATCATCAAAATCAGTCTCATAGACTCTCTTGGGATCTCTGCTTCTGCTTGCTTAAAAAAATAGTCTTATTTGTCACTTATTAATTTTTTCTTGCTCCTCATTAACTCACCTCTATTCTGGTAATAGCTAACATGAATAATTTCAATCTGAATAGTTCAACTAGTGTGGGCATGCTATTAGTTTTCAGAATGAAGTTATCCTCCTAGAAATATGGTAGTTCAAAAGGTAGATTCAAAATTCAGCTTTCTATGAGCACTAATTAACTTCATTTATTCAAGAAGAGTAAGTATATCTACTTTTGCTTTAGCTACAGTTGATTCTTACCAATTTCTTGAACTTCTATAAAAGATGAATCATTTTGTGTCATGTATTGATAGGCATTCATTATATACATCAACTTTGTTGTATTAAGTAAGAACATTTTAGTTTTAAAAGACCCTTTATTCAGAATTGCTATCACATTAGAAAGTTGGTGAAAAGAGAGAATATTTGATTATGTTTTGCATTAAGTGTTTCATAAATTGGTTAGAATACAGAACTTTAAAATGTATTACAGATTTTCTTCATAATTAAAACTCCACTATAATCACATAACACTGATTTTATGTTATTTTACTTTAGTAAGAAACTACTTTCCTTTGAAGTGAATTCGGTCTTCTAAGCCATAATAATTTTGAAAATTAGCAGATTTGGGATTGGCAGCAAGAGGTGAATGCCTCCTAGAGTTTGAAGCTATTTAGAAGTAACTGCTATCTTCTTAAGCTATTAAAGACTTGCAAGCCTAATAATTATTAGCTTTAAATTGCCATTTTTCATGTCAGAAATAATAAGCATCTAAAATTTTATATGGTTCATATTTTACTTGCTGTGGCTAGAGATAAGTGGAAACATTAATTATGCCTAATATGTGTCAGCAATCTAATTGTTATCATTCATTTTTTGTTTACCTACAAAGAAAATAGGGTAAGAGAAAGGAGTATCTTCAAGAGAGTCTTTAAATAGTTTCTGTCAGTATGCATTGTCCATGCCATCTTCTTCCTGGAGCTCCAGGCTGAGGTGTAATGATAAAAAGAATTAAAGAAAAGGAAAAAGATGATGTCTTATACATGAAATATAGTCAGTCTTGGGTAATTTATTTATTAAGGGGTGTCTGCTTTCTCATAATATAATGAGGATATTTTTCCTTGAAAAATATTCTCTTAAGAGAAAATAGGATAGTATAGACATATTTTATACTATATTCATCAAGATATTAGGGTTTTCATAGGTATCTTTTATGGCACTATAAAGTGGTTATGAGCTCCTCCTCCAACACCAAAAGAAATAGAAAATACACATTCACACACAAAACATCAGAAAACTCAAAACTTGAGTTATTTAAGAACTCCTTTGGCAATAATCATGGAGAATGGAAATTTGGACTTAAAAGAGAATAGATAAAGAAAGTGAAAAGCTTCAAGTCTTTTATATATATATATTTATATTAATATATTTAACTTAGATCACTCTTTTATTTGAACATTATTATCATGATCTCATTTTTACAGGAATACTAAAGTGAATAAATACAAAATTAATAAGCAAATGAATAAAGTAAAAATTAAAAAATAGCTAATGATTAATGGAAGCATATGACCTTCCTTATTTTCACTTAATCATAATATTGATACTACTTATTAGTTATCAATTTCAGTCACTGCTATTTAGAAAACTTTAACTGATAGGTTTTCATGCATACAGCATTTGATACCATTCTCACTAGATATTCTTCTCTTCTCCACCATTGTCTCTGTGCTCTTCCTCCTTAAAGTCGCGTCTATCTCTTCACATCCCACCATGGTGGTTCAGTTTTATACTAACATCTGTTTAATGGATTAATTAAAAATTCATTTCTTCCTATTCACTCACACCTGATGGAGAGACAGAGAGAGAGAGAGAGAGAGAAGTGATAGTACAGTGGGTAGCTCATTTACCTTGCATGCAACTGATCTGGTGTCCATCACCAACATCTAACATGGTCTCCTGATCCAAATAGGAGTAATTTCTTTTTTTTAATATAATTTTTATTTTGATCATAGTGTCTTACATATTGTTGACAATAACATTTTAGGTACATATTTACATAGAATCAGGGGGGATTCCCATCCCCAAATTGTCCTCCCTACCCCTCCGTTTTTGTCCTACCTCCCATTTCCTCTTCCCTCACCCCCAGGGCGGCTAGAATATGTGGTCCCCTCTGTATCCAACCCACTACTTAGCAGTCTTGCACCTGTTTGGTCTTGATGCCTCCCTTATCTCCCCCTCTAACTGTAGGCAGGACTAGCTAGTTCAAGTTGCGTGGTTTTGCAGTAATTTCTAAACACGGAACCCCTGAGTTTCTCCAAGTGTGGCCCAAAAATAAAAAAGAAGAAGAAAGGAAGAAAAGAAAGAGGGCGGGGGAGAGGAGGGAAAGAAGGAGGGAAGGAAAGAGGGAGGGAAAAGGAAAGGAAGGGAGAATAGAGGGAAGGAAGGAGAGAAAGAACGAGGGAAGGAAGGAGGAAAGGAAAGTAGGAAAGAGGGAAGGAAGGGGGAGGAAGGAAGAAGAGAGGAAAGGATGAAGGGAAGTAAAAGGGAAGGAAGGGGAGGAAGGAAAAGGGAAGGAAGGAGGGGAGAAAGGTGAAGGAAGTAAGAAGAGAGGGAATGAAGGACGGAGGGAATGAAGGAAGGAAAGAGGGAAGAAAGAAAGGAGGTATGGAAGGAAGGAAAAGGGAAGAAAAGGAGAGAAAGAAGGGAAGAGGGGAAAGGAAGAGGAGAAGGGGAAAGGAAGGAAGGAGGGAAGGAAAGAGAGAAGGTAGGAGGGAAGGAAGGGGAAAGAAAGAAACAAGAGAGGGAAAGATGAAAGGAAAGAAAAAGGAAAGGAAGGAAAGAGGGAAGGAATGAGGGAAGAAAGGGGAAAGGAACTAAGGAGGGAATGGAGGAAAGGAAGAAAGAAAGGAAAGAGGAAAGGAAATAGGAAAAGGAGGTAAGGAAGGGGAAAGAAGGAAGAAGAGAGGGAAGGAAGGAGGGAAGGAAGGAGGGAATGAAGGAGGAAAGTAAGGGAGAAGGAAGGAAGGAGAGGAAAAAGGAGGGAGGGAAGAAGTGATGGAAGAAAGGAGGGAAGGAATGAAGGAGAGAGAAGGAAGGAGGGAAGAAAGGAGTAAAGAAGGAAGAACAAAAGCTTCTTCAGAGAGTGTAAAAAGCCTAATACTACTTAATAATTATAACATATGCTTCTATTCCTTTCACTTTCAAATTTTTTTAATTAGGACAATATATTTTTGTTTTATATTTTGAGATCCACATCCAACTGTGCACTAGGCTTGCTACTGCTTCTATGTTGCCAGAATCTGTATGATTCTGGCAGGGCTCCAGGACCATTTGGGGTGTTGGGGCTAAAACCCAGGTCAGTATATAAAAAACAGTTTTATTACCTACTGCACTATCTATTTGGCCCAGGGAGTATCATGTTTTATTATTTTTAAAAATGTGAGGCCAGTGATATACATTTCCTGACATAGCTCTCTTTTCATAATCTCTTTCTATTCTTTTGGGAAGTTCATAACCCAAACCAGGCATCTTTTTGAGTGCCTCAATTTCTTCACTGTAAAAATAGTCACAAATTAAGTAATGTCAAAATAAGAAGGTAAAAGAAATATTACCTGAATATGGTGCTTGCTTTGAAAAAGACGGTCTGGGTTCAATCCATGGAACCACTTAAGGTTCCTCAAAACCTGCCAGAAGTTATATTTGAGCACAGAGGCAGGATAATTCCTGAGCATCACCAGGTGTGGCTCAAAACCCATTCTCATAGTTAAAAAGAATAACTTAGGACAACATTACTGTAGATGTTACAAAACTAATAAAAACACAACGAAGACTTTAAATTCCTCATCATGTTAGGATGGAACTTTAAAATTATATACTTTGATTCTCAGAGAATATAAATTAAAATACATAGTAAAATATATTCATTAACATATACATATATATTGATATTTTATATCCTTTGTTCTCTTATTTGTTGCTGCTGTAATGACTTAAGATCATACTTTTGCCTGGATGTGGTTAAATGTATTTTTGCTATAGAACTTTTAAGGGGCTGCACATTGCATTTTGTCATTTATTCACAGGGCCATTGTGCTAACTGAGGCTTATTCTTTTCTGGTTCAATGCACTGAGCATTCTAGCTTTAGTGCTCATGAGGGAATCTATTGTTTCTAGAAGCTTTTTAGTAATCTTTAGGGTTTTTTTAAGTATAGTATTATGTAATCTGCAAACTGTGAGAGCTTTACTTCTTACTTTTCTATCTGGATGCCCTACAGATTTAATGTGATCCCTCTAAATATACCATGACATTCTTCAAAGAAGTGTATAAAACACTTCTGAAATTTATTTGGAACAATAAACACTCTCGAATAGCTAAACCAACCCATTGGAAAAGGAATATGGGAGGCATTACTTTCCCCAACTTTAAACTGTATTACAAGGCAATAGTGATCAAAACAGCATGATATTGGAATAAAGACAGACCCTCAGATCAGTGGAATAGGCTTGAGTAGTCAGAGAATGCTCCCCTGACATACTATCACCTACTTTTTGATAAAGGAGCAAGAAATCATAAATGGATCAAGAAAAGCTTCTTCAATAAGTGGTATTGGCATAACTGGTTAGCCACTTGCAAAAAAGCGAACTCAGAACCCCACTTAACACCATGTACAAAGGTAAAATCCAAATAGATTAAAGACCTTGATATCAGGCCTGAAACCATAAGGTTTTATAGAACAACACGTAGGTAAAACACTCCATGACATTGAGACTAAAGGCATCTTTCAGGAGGAAACAGCACTCTCCAAACAAGTGGAAGCAGAGATAAACAGATGGAAATATATTACACTGAGAAGCTTCTGTACCTCAAAGGAAAAAGTGCCCAGGACACAAGAGCCACCCACTGAGTGGGAGAAACTATTCACCCATACCTATCAGATAAGGGGCTAATATCCACAATATACAAGGCACAGACAAAACTTTACAAGAAAAATCATCTAATCCCATCAAAAATGGGGAGAAGAAACGAACAGACACTTTGTCAAAGAAATACAAATAGCCAAAGGCACATGAAAAAATGCTCCACATCACTAATCATCAGTAAGATGCAAATCAAAACAACTCTGAGGTACCATCTCACACCACAGAGATTGGTGCACATCACAAAGAATGAGAACAAGCAGTGCTGGTGGGATGTGGAGAGAAAGGAACTCTTATCCACTGCTGGAGGGAATGCCATTTAGTTCAACCTTTCTGAAAAGCGATATGGAGATTCCTCCAAAAACTGGACATTGAGCTCCCATATGATCCAGCTATACCACTCATAGGGATATACCCTAGAAACATAAAAATACAATACAAAAAATTTCTCCTCACATCGATATTCATTGCAGCACTATTTACAATAACCAGACTCTGGAGACAAACAAGATGCCCTTCAAAAGATGAATGGCTAAAGAAACTGTGGTACATATATACAATAGAATATTATGCAGTCTTCAGGAGAGATGAAGTCATAAAATTTTCCTATGCAGATACTCTCGCTTCCTTTTCAAAGCCTTGATCATTAAGCGAATTGTATGTACTGTAAGGAACTGCATGTACTGTTATAGTAGTACAGTATATGCATAGTACTTGATGATACAGTATTCTGAATAAGTAAAATAATGAGAAATATCAAATAGAAAACTTCCACTTGTTTTAATTTGCATAGCTTGTGTAATTTACACACAGTACTGCAATGTATTACAGAACATAAAGTTAGTAAAGTAGGTATATTAAAGTAGCAAAAACCACAGTACTGTATTTTTGAGTGTACAAAATGGAATAAGGATATTTAAAATAAAATAAAATAACTGTAGTGATGGTTGTAACTGCGAGCGGTCGCTAAACAGGTTGGCCGTTACACGATGAGTTTTGTACATGGATGGACATGAAATCTATTATGCTGAGTCAGAGGGAAAGAGATAGATGCAGAATATTCTCACTCATCTATGGGTTTTAAGAAAAATAAAAGACATTTTACAATAATTTTCAAAAGCAAAAGATAGGAGGGCTGGAAGGTCCAGCTCATGACATGAAGCTCACCACAGTGTGGTGAGTACAGTTAGAGAAATAACTACGTTGAGAAATATCATAACAACGTGAATGAATGAGGGAAGTGAAAAGCCTCTCTAGAGTACAGGTGGGGGTGGGGTGGGGAGGAGGGAGATTCGGGACTTTCTAGAGTACAGGTGGGGGTGGGGTGGGGAGGAGGGAGATTCGGGACTTTGATGAAGGGAATGTTGCACTGGTGAAGACGGATGTTCTTTACATGACTGAAACCCAACTACAATCATATTTGTAATCAAGGTGTTTAAATAAAAATATTAATAAAAACACCAATACATGCTCCAGTGAGAACATGGCATGAAAACCAAGCCAAAAATAACATTTTACATTATCATTATTAGCATTATAGTGTTTAATTACTATCAAATTTAAAGTCAGGATTCTTACTAACTTTAAAAAGTATACTTGTAAATTTATAATTTACTTTATTAAGTTCACCTATTTAAAATATATGGGTCAAAATTTTTAACCGGATTGTAAAATAGTGAATATAATAATTTGATTTTTCCAGTTAATTTTCAAACCAGCAAGAATGGTCCTACTATGTGATACATAATTCTTGAGCTTCATTATAGAGCTTGAAATCTATAGACATTTCTAAAAATGTCTAATGATAAAAATTCAAAGCAGCAAGGACATTTTTTTCCCACAGTAAGACTCCCAGTAATTCTTAAAATATTTTTGCAGCCAAATTGATAGATGGTCTTAAGCTAAAAATATTGATAAAATTTTATTTGGGTCTTAAAGTATAATTAAATTGAAATTAAGTTAATTAAAAATTCTTCTTTGAAGTAAGCAAAATTTAAAATGATAAATTAAAATGCAAAACTTCATTAGGTTAAAGGAAAGCTCAATTTTTCACCCTACTGCATTTCAGCTTAAATGTTAGGGTTTTTCAAATAATTTATTTCTTTATACATTTGGGTCATTATATTTTGTTTTACATGCACATTTAAATTCAAGCCAGTATCCATGAAGGATATTGACATATTCATCTATTATTAAAGTAGAATCATCGTTTTTTAAATTTCTTCTAAATAAATTTTATAAATAATCTGAGTATGGTATCTTTGAGGTCACATTATATAGAATTAAATTTTGGTATTTTATTTATCTTTATTTAAGTTACACCAGGAGATTAGCCCTTTGAGGGACAGAGAGCTAGCACAGTAAGTACGGTAGTTTCCTTGTAGTAGACCCAAGTTTCCATCTCTGGAACCTAACATAGTAACATAAGCACATTAGGAAAGATCCCTGAGCAGAGAGACAAGAGCGCTAATCTCTGATGGGTATGGCTCTCAAACCAAACAAAACACAATATAGTAGCCCCCTTCACCCACAGGTAATGAAAATTCCATGGAGTATTTAGAATTGCTAATATAACTGGCGTCTTAATTTTTACATACCTGATTGCTCCTTATACTCCTCCACCATTGCTGCTCTTGATGCTCATCAGTAACCACCAATGAAATAACAATCCAAACTTCCTTCTATTCCCTCATTTTTTTAGGGCGATTTTTGGACCATGCCCAGTGATGCTCAGGGGTTGCTCCTGGCTGTGCACTCAGAAATCACTCCTGGCTTGGGGACCATATGGGACATCAAGGGATTGAACTGTGGTCCGTCTTAGGTCAGTCAGGCACAAGGCACAAGGCTCTGCTGCTTCACAACCACTCCAGACTCTATTCCCTAATTTCTTAAAAAAAAAAAAAAAAAAAAAAAAAAAAACTACATAAGTCATTCTTTTTTTCTTTGTTTTAGTTTTTTTTGGACCTCAATGTTTCAGTTTAATACATCCACAATTTTATTGAGCCAGTCTTTCTTATTTCTATCTCACATGTAATAGTTGGTCCCCAAAGCTCAGTATTGATCTTTCTGTCCTTAGCACAGGTTCAGTTAAAGCTCTGAAAATTCTCTTTATTTTTATGATTTTTCTACTCCCTCTTTGTATTTTTCAGCTACCTTCCAAGTCAAATGTCCATATATCCCATCAACTAGATTCTGCTAGAGGTATTTGAGTGTGCTGAGTTTCCATTTTCTTCTTTCAAAGGAGACACATAACTTGCATATAATGCAATTTCCAATCCTTCTTTTCCCTGCCTCAGATTTAATGTGATGCAATTTTGCCTAAATCTACAAGTACACCTGAGACATCAGATGTGAAACATTGGTCCACCTGGGTCACTTTAAGAAAAGCTAAATAAGAAAACAAGTGCAACAAGACCAGCTGGGATAGCCAAGAAAATTTGGTAAAAAGTCACTTGTAGAGACAGAAATCTTATATTTCTTGATATTATATTTCCTGAGTTGACAAATGATTTCTCTATGCATATCTGTAAAACTTAGCTATGCAAAGGTGCTTGGGTTTTTGCCAGCATACTAAATATTTAAAATATCTAAAAGTATTTTCATATAGAAGCTTACTATAGGATATGGTATTGTGCCAATCTAAAAATTAAAGATAGGATGACATTTATATTTTAACAAATCCAAATTCCTTTTGACAAGGCTACTTATTTTCTAGTATGGAAAAAGAATTGTATTACACCACAACCTTTAGAAGCCAGGCATC
Source organism: Suncus etruscus (assembly GCF_024139225.1). Lineage (NCBI taxonomy): Eukaryota > Metazoa > Chordata > Mammalia > Eulipotyphla > Soricidae > Suncus > Suncus etruscus. The sequence continues at coordinate 78,787,790 of NC_064853.1, read as the reverse complement.
ATTCGTTTCTGACACTTTCCTGAAGATGGCATTTTACTCTTTCATACTTCCCAATATTGTCCAAACTGAACAGAAAATAATAGATGTGGGCCTGGCGCTAGAGGTAAGGTGTCTGCCTTGCAAGCGCTAACCAAGGAAGGACCACAGTTTGATCCCCCGGCATCCCATATGGTCCCCCCAAGCCAGGGGCAATTTCTAAGCGCTTAGCCAGGAGTAAACCCTGAGCATCAAACGGGTGTGGCCCGAGAAAAAGAAAGAAAATAATAGATGTGTTACCACATTATTACATCCTAGTTTCTTCTTTACAACTATAATGCATGTACATCTCTTTGATGAACTCTTATCATTCAAAAGTAGTATCAACAAAAAGGAAGAAGAGGAAGTAGGACATCTTTCCATTCTCTTCCTGTTTAGTGTATAGATATTTAGAGTATAATAATACAATGAAGCTTAGCTATTAAATTCTTTTAAGTAATATTGTAGCTATATACTCAGCTTATTTTTTTTCACTTTAGCTATAATTTAAATAAATGTTATTTGAAGCATGTTTGTATTTAACATGACTGTGTTGTCTGGATGTTCATTTATCATTCAAATGCATATTTGAGTATCAAATACCGGGTAATTTTAAATTCAGTTGTGATCAATAGAGATAAAATTTCTTCTTTAGGGGCCGGAGCAGTGGCGCAAGTGGTTTAGGTGTCTGCCTTGCACGCGCTAGCCTAGGATGGGCCACAGTTTGATCCCCCAGTGTCCCATATGGTCCCCCAGCCAGGAGTGATTTCTGAGTGCATAGCCAGGAGTAACCCTTGAGCATCACTGGGTGTGGTCCAAAAACAAACAAAAAAAATTCAAGCAAACAAAAAAGTTTCTTCTTTAAAAAAAAAAACTGATAAGCACATAATCCCAGTAAATGGAATATGGACATATGGGGTAGTTTTAAATGCTTTAATGTTTATGGAGTTAATTTATTTTTTGGGTATTTATTTATTTTTGGCCAAACTCAGCTGTGTTCAGAACATAATCACGACTTTGTGCCATGGTTGGCTTTATACAAAGTAAATACACTATCCACTATACAACTCTTAGGTCCCAAGATTTTGGGTTTTAAAAACTACTACTCAAAGAGTATCTCAGTTTAAAGCAAGAATTTGGAGGTAAAATATGCATTGGACAAGGTAACTTTATATTCTGTTGATAAAATTTGAAAGAAACAGTAAATAGAAATGATGCAAGGATGTTCTAATTTCACAAGGAAAAGTTTTTACCTTTTTCTTGGCATCTAATCTGTCTTTCTCCCTGTCATCTTGCTATTGAACAGAAGCTCACAGGAATGCTGGACTAGATCAGATATGCTGAGATTGCTGGGATAAGCCACTATCTTCCACTCTCTCTAATATCTCTGAACTAAACGGCTTTTACCCTTCCACCAACAATGGAGTAGAAGCAGTTACCTACATTTTTTCTTATTTTTCTTTTCCTATGATTTTCTACCTGTAAAATTTTCTGCAGGGATATCTGAAAGCCTTTCATTTCCTACAGTTTGCACATTGAAAAGTATCCACAATCATCAGGATTATTACTCTTTCAATCTACTATTTAATTCTCACCAATGTCAATATGAAGAGAGCATTTGTGATCATACTTCACTTAATCTTAATGGCATATAAAACAATATAGAATTAGTAAAATGATTAGTAACCTTAAAAAACACATCCATGTCCTAATTACTGTCACACATGACTATCATCATTTATGGTAATAAAAGGGGTATGAAGTCTTTGTATATATTATTTAGCATAAATTTTAATTTTGGGTCCTAAATACAAATAAATAATGTCCTTTGAAAAGATACACAGAGAAAAAAAGGTTATGTGAACATGAAGATAGAGTCAACTGATATGATAATGTCATATCAGGAATGTCAACATTTACAACCCTTAAATTTAATAAATAATTTGATTTAATAAGTAAAATTCCCCTTATCTCTGTTAACTTTGCTATAATGATTGGGGGCTCAAACAACTACTTTGTTTTTGGTGTTTGCTAGGAATCACACACTTTTGTGGCAAAACTCATACTCTTTTGACTGCGGTGTGACCAGAAATGGCTTGTGATGCATAGAATCATGGACACCACAGCTTCTAGGCAAATACCAAGATGTCAGATACTGCATATGGGCAGTATCCTGGGTTGAAAATAAACTTTTACATTTTAAAAAACAAGCTCTTTAGTTAGTTACCCCTTTCCTGTTCTAAACTTCTGTTGATTTACAATATCAAGTTCATTGTAACTTGCTATAACAGCATTAAGAAACCAATAAAAACAATATAAATTTAAATACTTCAGTAGCATACAAACTATCTAAACACTGTCCTGGAATGTGTTTTCTCTAGAAAAAAGAAAAGAATTGGTGTAATATAGGTTAGTTTGAAAAATGGAGCTATTATATGTACATATGAATATATAGAAATATAACTACTATAAGAATATTCCTGGGGCCTGAGAGATAGCACAGCAGTAGCATGTTTGCCTTGCAAGCACTGACCCAGAGCCAATGGTGATTCGAATCCCGGCATCCCGTATGGTGCCCCGTGCCTGCCAGGAGTGATTTCTGAGCAGAGAGCCAGGAGTAACCTGAGCATCGCCGGGTGTGGCCCAAAAACCAAAAAAAAAAAAAAAAGAATATTCCTGTGTCCAATATTCATATGATAGCTTCAAATTTAGGGAAAGGTGTCTTTCTCGTTAGAAGAGAAGAAGTGAAGTGTTCTTGCCTTTATTCTCTCTTTTTAAAAAATTATGCAGTTAGGTGAAAACAATCATACTCATAAGTGTTTATTAAAAATTAAATGTGCTCAGTTCAGAGCAAAATCTTTTCCTACAAACATTTTTCTTTCCTGGTGGGCATGTCATTAATATGAAATTCAAATTTTTATCCCAGTACTTAGTTCATTATTAACTAGTGAGGATTCACTGTTCCCTTCAAGCTGAAAATAAAGAAATCTTGTGACTTGAGCCATCATAAATTTCTTCTATTGCTGGGAAACAGCACAGAATTTTGGCCAGGAGTGGTTGTTTATTTCACTAAATACTGATAAAAGGCTCTTATTGTCTTATGGTAATTCAGCTTTGAATTTGCCAGAAAAAAAAAAGATTTCCCCTCTCACTCCTCAGCAATAAAATAGAATTGCTGGGAAAATAAATAGATGGAAAAATTCATTAAGGTGTTGCTACTGTAACATGGAAACAAATATGCCAAGATAACATTTGCTCCTAGGGAGTTCTTTGATCTTGATTGCCTCAGTCTGAATGCCATGTTTTCAAGGGACAGATTTCTCAGTCTATGACTACCCCCTACCAACTGCTATGAACGACTTGACGTGAAAGCAAGAGTTTCTCCTTCTTCTGCCATTCATCCTGGGACATGACTTGATCCTATATTGGACTCTTGCAAACCCCATGTCTTTATTGAGGGTTTGAAAATTAATAGATATCAAGAAAAAACATGATATTGCACAAGTGTTAACTTTGGGAGTGCTGGCTCTCTTTTGTTTGCCATGCTCTGATAAGGACTAGCAGTAAAGAAAGATGTTTCTAAATATGCCACAGGAAAACTTTTGTTCATATAATTTATTCTTAAATGACATAGATGAGGAGAACTCCCAGGTTAATAAGGGCGCATATCTTGATGTTTTTGTCTTTTGGATAGAAATCCTCCTTAAATCTAGTGGAATCTGACTAGCATGGCAGAGTAATTCCAATACATTTCAACAATTAATAATTTTTGACTATCTGTATAGAATAAGTACCCAAAGTCTAGGAAGTTGAGAAACTCTTACATTCATTAATATTAAAAAATCAATTTTTCTATGCTTTGAGTAATATACTCCTATTTGATTAGTAATAAATTGTGCTATGAAAAAGGTATAATGCAAAATTTGTTATAAATGAATTTTTAATTGAGTCATTGTAAGATAAAAAAGTTACAAATTTGTTCATATTGAGTTTCAGCAAATTTCTTTAATCTGCCTTCTATGATAAACTGAAAGGGAACAGACATACTTTTTGGAAAATTTCAAAATAACATAATGGCAGTACAAAGAAGTACCTAGTTAATTATCCAATTAATAAAACTTGTTATTTGTCATAGGTTTATGAGGAAACCTATGTCATGATAATTTATTTGTTGGAGTCAAATAGTGGGCCCCATTTTAGGAAACTCCAATGCATCTTTATATACTGTCTCTTAGATGTTTGAAATTTTAATCAATTTTATCATAATAGCCATGCTATATATTTAAAGTGTGTGAAAATTGATAAATAATATATAGAAAATGTCTTACCCAAAATATGAGTTCATAGCTCTTGTTGCTTCTTTATTACTTCATACCTGTGTGTGGCCCATGTTCTCTAAGATAATTATTTGGTCCAGAAATTATGGGATAGTGTTCGTAAAATTCCCGAATTTGGTGAGTTGTAAATTTCTGATCAAGAGACAAAAAATACAGTAAACAGAACATACCTATAATTCAGCTGATTAGTAAATGCAATCACTTATGATTTAAAGATCTAGTGATAAATTTAACTAAATCCCATATTGAGACCCCAGAAAATGTGTTATAAATTCCTCTTCCAAATTATGAAATTTAGAATTTCATAATTTTATAATCAAATAATTAACTCTTTTATTGTTATCTTATTTATACTTTTCTGGTTAATATATTATCTATATATTTTAATCCTTAATTAGTATTAATCTTCTTGGTACTCAGAATCACAATACAAGTATACCTGGTTATATGTAATTTTTATTAGCAACAAAATAGGTAGATAGGTTATTTCTGTAAATCTAGGGTATGAAGATATAATAATAAAGGACTAATAATAAATTACATTCATATTATATTAAAACATGCTTTATTCGTTCCAAAACACCTGTGGCTTCCAGGTCTGCTAGCAATGATTGGGCATTGGGGTAAAAAAAAAACACACATCTCAGGGCCTGACTTATGGCACAGTGGTAGGGCATTTACCTTATACCTAGCTGAGCCAAGAAAGACTGAGGTTCGATCCCCTGGTGTCCTATATGGTCCCCTAAGCCAGGAGTAACTTCTGAGCACAGAGCCAGGAGTAACCCCTGAGTGTCACTAGATGTGACACACCAGATGCAACCCAAAAACCAAGAAAAAAAAAATATACATCTTGTGAGTATTACCTAGGGTATTTTGACTCTAGAGGAGAGGAAGACTGGGAGTGTACAGATGCTTACACCTGAGATAAATGTGAACAACATTAACATATATTAGATAAATAGAATGTGAAAAGAAACATGAGAAGAGAATTTTTTTAATGGCTTCCATTAAAAAAATCATGAAAGTGCAAGACAAGAAGCGTTTTTAGAAAAATAGATAAGGTTAAGTAAGAACTTTGGATTGTAGGCCTACATGAGGTGAGAAATAGCTCCCATATGGTCCCCCAAGCCTGCCAGGAGCAATTTCTGAGCATGGAGTCAGGAGTAACCCTTGAGCGCTGCCGGGTGTACCCCAAAAGAAAACAAAAAAATACCAATAAGAAGTGTTGACACATCTTCATTTTACATGAGTAGTAATATTTAAAAAATCACCCTATGCAGAAAATGTCTAGTACAATATTTGGCTCAAAATCCTGTGGTTTAATTTTCTTATTGACACATTTAATTCTACTTATCTATGAGAAAAATAATTCAAAGAAGTGTATGTTTTACTTTTGTTTATGCTCTGTGAGAGCTTAAAGATACTAAAATGAATGAGTTCCTATTTAAGCTGGCTCTCCATCACAATCACAGAAAAAGCTTTAAAAATATCCACAAGTCCAAACAGGCCCCAGTCTTTGAAGTGGACAGTATCATCTTTAAGAGGAAAGTTGGCACTTGTGGTGTGACCAGTGCTAGAATACAGTACGTCTAAAACTCAACTATGAATAATTTTGTAAGTCAACATGCTTTAATAAACTTTAAAATTTTTAAATTAGAACTCCCTGAAATCAAACATTTTTATTCTCATGATACACATAGAAACATACATTTAAAAACAAGTAGTAGTTCTGTCAAATACAGTTATATTAATTTACCTGATTGTGGCATTTACTTTTAATGTATATATATGAATTAAAACATCAAATAGCATAATTTACATATTTTCATTTTTGTCAACTCTACTTTAACAAAACTTGAAAAATCATGTTAAATCAAATGGCCACGCCATAGAGATGCCAATAGAAATATTTCGCAGAAGTACCTATGATTAAACTCATAACCCAAACAAATGAATCAACACATTAAAAATAAAAGGAAAAAGATAAAAGCAAAAATTTGTTACAAGGATATGCATCAAAGGGGTTAATTTATCTGGTTAGTAGACAGTAAGTATTTATTAGCATTCAGACATTTTAAAAACCAATATAATTACTAGTGGATAAATCAATATTAGACTTCAAAGTTTGGGCTTTTATGAATCATGTTATGTTTCCTAATAATACTTTAAAATATCAAGAAAGCAAAGATAAGTAGAGAAATCAATGCTTAAATTGCATATATATGCATTTAAGATTACTTCTTTGAATAAATCAATAAGATTTATTTAATATTTTTATTTTATGTCAAGAAAAAACATGGAAAAGTAAATATATTTCACGTAACAATAAGAACTAGCCAAAAGTCTGATGATAGTGAAGAAATTGTAACGTGATGGTTTGTTAACCTCTCAAAATAAATGTTAAAGTTTGATTAAAATTGAAAATATAAATTACCTCATTGACTTCAGTTAGATAAAAAACTTTAAGTAGTATTGGACTGAAATGACACCTTTTACAAATTTTATTATAACATACTCCTAATTAAAAGCCTAAATATCAGATAATTCTATATTTTTATAGAAAATAATCTGTAATCTGATTTTATTTGAACACTTACATAAAATATAAAAAATTTGAAAACTTCCTAATAATTTTCTTCAGGAAATGTGTATGTTTATTTTGCCTCAAAAATGGCAAAATACAGACAGCATTACCCAGTGACCAATCAAAATCCAATATACTTTCAAGAAAAGGGTGCTAAATAAATAATAATTCCTCTGAAGTATAAAATAAAATATGGGATACTTCATATGCTCATATTTCTCCAATAGTATTTACTTATTTTTTTTTCCAAATCCTGCCAGTAGAGTGTAGAGATAATAGAGCATTTAGTGTATATGGTACCCAGCTTAGGTGTCCAGCAACTTGGTCCCGTGACATCTCTGGATGCAGCCATCTAGTGTCCAAATGCATCCCTCTAGCACCATTGGGTATAGTCCAGAGGCCTACAGGGCTGTCCTGGAGGGGTCAAAGAATTTTCCACTTTGTACAGCCATTTAACTGTCATTAAATCCAGGTCTGTTTGATGGAGAATTGCCAGTGGGAGCATCCTAAACACTTCTTGGGAGTCCTCTCCAAGGCAAGTAGAGACAATATCCTTCTGATAGATCTTGATATACTAAGCTCTTATTCTGCCTATATTCTGCCTCTATTTTTACATTGAGAACTTTGTCTCCTTTTGCTGTTTCCTGGAAGAATCTTTACACAGACTTCCTTATACCTAGTATCTTTCAAGCATTGCCTACCTCAACTTCTATCAATGAGACTTACCCCATTTCTTTTGATTATTTAGTAACCACTTTGCATATATTGGCCATAGTTTCTTTTTCATTAAATATGCTTCTGTTAGGATGTCATCTTACAACACATTATATTATTGTTTTGTGTCCCTGTACCAGGATGTAAGTCCCAGAAAGAGCATTCGTTTTTAATTTATTTTTCTGATGTAACCAAAGTAGCTAGAAATAGTGTCTGGAGCATGGTGAACTCACATATAGCTTATTGAATTGTAGGGTTTTTTTTATATATAATTTTTATTTTGACCATATTGGCTTACATATCTTTCACAGTAGTATTTTAGGTACATATTAACATGTTGTTTCTTTTGTTTTCTTTCCTCTCCTACTTTTGATAGCTTTTTTATTTTTCTTTTATTACTTTTATTTTGTTTACGTGGTGGCCACAACCAACAGTGGTCCATGGTTACTCCAGGCTCTGTATTTAGGAATTACTTCTAGTGGTGTTCAGGGGACCATATGATAGATGCAAATATCATATATCATATATATTTGCTAGGGATCAAATCCAGGTCATTCACATGCAACACAAATTCTTTATTTATTGTACTATCACTCGGATTCATAATTTTTCTTTTTAATAAAGCAGTATATTTATAATACTATATGTCTTTACATTATTTGTTCAAGTATATTTTGTTTATTTTTGAGCCCCTCCCCCATTTTATATTTCTAGAAACATACACGAATATATAGTGGTACAAATTCCATTTGGCCTAGTTCTTCTAAGAGCCTAGTTAGAAATTTAACATTTATTTTCTATTTTCTAATACTATTTGATTCTTATAATATGCATATATAACATTTGAATAATAGTGCCATTAATAATAAAGAAGATGAAGCAAAAGAGTGAAAAAGCCATTAGAAAGTATGTTGACCTTTGACCAATTGATTTATGATCCTTATATAACATCATAAAGAGGAAAGCCTCAATATCAGCACTAGGCCAGGCTGAGAATTTAGATTTCATCAGGCAACTTAAGATCCCTCTGAATTCTATAGTAGTTTTTCAATGCATAATTTAGAGTGCTAGTAATGAGTTCCAAACCAAAATGACTACCCTTCCTTATATTATCAATTGCAGAATGAGTCTTTAATGAAAAATATTAATGTGATTTTGATTTTTATTCTTCTCTAGTTATGCGACTTGTGCCTTGCATGGTAATTTTTATTTCCTTTAGACTACAACACAGCAATATAATGAAAAAAGTTCAGTTAACATTATTTAGAATCATATACTTTGACTCCTAGAGCTCTGTCTCCATGTGATTCCTTCAATGTTTTATTGAGAAATGAGAGATAAGAGTATAGACCATCATCCCCTAAGTAAATGATGCACATATTACATCTTGGATTCCATATAATATATTTGGAAAAATCTAAAGCAGATAACTCTTAGTTTAGGTTAATAATATATACCAACATGTAAGAATAGATAGAAACAAGGACACAGAGCATGAGAGGAAAAAATTCAATAAACTGTCCCTAAAATTCTGAACCCTGCTAAGGGACTGACTTTCCTGACAGTCCTAAATGCTGCCAAGGGATAAGTTTTTGCACCACGTTTCTGCCAAGTATGCTAGACCTTTAATCTATAGCTATTAATTGTTCTGTTAGTGTATATAACCAAGGTTTTTACAGAATCAAAGCTGTTGCTAATTAGTGATTTCCTATCATATACCATTTTTGAAATATTATATCTTCAATAGTCTTCAAGAAGCTTTTTTCTCATCATGGAAGGGCTTGCTTAGTGTTATTTTTACAAAATAGAGTGTTTGATTATGGTTCTTTCTCAGCAACACAGTTCAATGAAAATCAATGACATCCTTTGAGGTCCTGGTGTATGTTAATGGACCATCAACTTAACAAACTTTAATTGCCCAATTACTGTATGTCAAATTCCCCTCTATGGGGCCGGGTAGGTGGCGCTGGAGGTAAGGTGTCTGCCTTGCAAGCGCTAGCCAAGGAAGGACCGCGGTTCGATCCCCCGGCGTCCCATATGGTCCCCCCAAGCCAGGGGCGATTTCTGAGCACATAGCCAGGAGTAACCCCTGAGCGTCAAACGGGTGTGGCCCAAAAAACCAAAAAAAAAAAAAAATTCCCCTCTAAACACTGGGGATATTTTAATTTAAGAAAAAAGCAGAAAAAAAATCCGATTTTCAAGGAGTATATGTCCTACCAAAACCATCTAGAGAATCAAATATTTTAATATGTCATTCTTTTTACTAAGTCATCTTTAAATACTCTTCACTAAGCATTTTAAGAAAAATTTAAAGCTTTTAGGAGTGAAGTCAAATGATAATAGATTCTTACAATATAATTATAATCTATTTATAAAATGTGTTGATCATAGGTCATATAATGACTAGATTTGGCACTTGAAGGATTTTTCTATTATTTTTGTATTTGCATGGTGAGGTTCTGTTCAATACTCTGATCACTAGTATCTCTCTGGCATCCTCAATTTTGAAATAAAAAGGGGAATCCTTATGAACCTTGAAAAAAGTAGTAAAACAACATATGCCTAACAGTCCAGGTTGACCTGATGCAAAGTAAGTGTTCAGCAAATCCCCCTCTATAAAGTAGATTGAAGATTATTATTTCACAGATGAAAAATGCTTTCTTTAGGTTTTATCCAGATACACAGGTAGTTATGGTGGGTCTGTAATGAAATCCACACAATAACATGGGCTGCAGAATGTAATGTTGATTGACATAGGGCTGACATGATCACTTCATAGTTAGCTCTTCTGATATACCGGTATTCAGGAAATAAACATGGTTAGCTAGAAAAATGGTAGTCTAAGGAAAGTGGTGGAAAAGTGATTTATGGACCCTTATTTACTAACTGCTGGAAGCCATCACCCTTAGGAAATGCATTTGTAGTGTTCCTATTTTCACTTTTCACTTTTCAGTGTACCTACATTTCACTCTCTCAGAAGACACTCAGAGACTCTTGCATTTGCTAGCTACTCCAGGCCCATATTTTGTAAGTACCTAACCTGGTTAGATTAGAATAGATAGGTAGTGAACTGTTAATGGTTTACTCTTCTTCCTTTGTTTATTGATTCTAAAAAATTATATACTTTAGGGTAAGCACATCTATGGCTATCAGTCCATGAGGCTGGGAGCCCCTGACCCCGTGTTTCCTCTTTTACATTTGTCTTTTTTACTTTTATTTTTCTTAAAAAATATTTTAAAATTTATTTAAACACCTTGATTACAAACATGATTGTGGTTGGGTTTCTGTCACATAAAGAACACCCCCCCTCCCAGTCAAAAGTGCAGCATTCCCATCACGAATGTCCCAATTCTGCCTCCTCCCCACCCCACCCCTGCCTGTACTCTACACAGGCTTTCTATTTCTATCATACATTCTCATTGTTGGGATAGTTCTCAATGTAGTTATTTCTCTAAGCTCATCACTCTTTGTGGTGAGCTTCATAAGGTGAACTGGAACTTCCAGCCCTCCTCTCTTTTGTCTCTAAAAATTATTGCAAAAATGTCTTTCATTTTTCTTAAGACCCATAAATGAATGAGACCATTCTACACCTTTCTCTTTCTCTCTGACGTATTTCACTCAGCATAATAGATTCCATGTACATCCATGTATAGGAAAATTTCATGACTTCATCTCTCCTGACGGCTGCATAATATTCCACTGTGTATATGTACCATAATTTCTTTAGCCATTCGTCTATTGAGGGGTATCTTGCTTGTTTCCAGAGTCTTGCTATAGTAAATAGTGCTGTAATGAATATAGGTGTAAGGAAGGGATTTTTATATTGTAGTTTTGTGTTCCTAGGGTATATTACTAGGAGTGGTATAGCTGGATCATATTGTCTTATTTTCTTAACTGTCTTGCACCCCTGACCTAGTACCAATCACAGGGCTAGTCCCCAGGACTGGTGCATAAAAGTTTTTACTATAGGAGAGAGGGCAGGGTGTATGACTGCTGGCCTGTATGCAGACATGCCCAGTTTGATTTTGGTACACCATATGGCCCCTGCATACCTCTAAGAGATATTTCTAAGTCCAAAGTTGTCAGTAACTCCTAAATACAGTCAGTTTTGGCCTCAAATTCAATATAAATTAATAAATAAAAATTGGCTTACCTCATCTTGACTCATACATGTTAGTGAAAGTATTTTCAAAACTCAAATAATACAATCCATTGTATCTAAGTTGCTTTATTAAATAGTTTTTATCTATAATAGTGTGCAACCAAATAAAGTAAATATATAATGCATATGTAATTCATGAATAATGAGTACTAGATAAAAAGCAAGAAAAAGTTATGGGTAGAAAATACACTGTATAGGGAACTTTCCAGGCTTGAATTCAGCACTACATGTCTCCCAAAGCATCTCTTTGGTAGAGTAGCACCTGATCAAGAAGTATAATCAGGGCCGGAGAGGCAGCACAGTGGTATGGTGCTTGCCTTGCTCGAGGCTGACCCAGGACAGACCTAGGATAGCCAGGAATAATCTCTGAACATCACCAGGTATGCCTAAAAAAAAAATAATAAACAAACAAAAACAAAACAAACAAAAAAAGCACAATCAAGGAGTATTGCTCATAACACTAAAGCCATAAGCCAAGTCCAGACTTCTAAATCTCCAAAACTTGGCTTAATATTATTTACATTTGCATTTGCATATAGTGACAAATTTTTAGTATTTTATTTAACTAGAATTGAGAACATGAGTCAACTTGTTGATTCCTCTGTGCATAAAATATCTAATAGTTGAAATTCCAAGAATGGCTTTTAAAAATATAGTTATTTTAGTCTTTGTTGCATTAATAATATTTCTCACATTAGAATTTGACAATTCAGGTTTTCTAATCTAGCCTATACTCACAAAACAAACAGAAATCATTTTATTCTCCATGTTGCATTTTTCTTTACATAAAGCAAAATAGAAACTGTAATCCAATTCTTCTATACAGAAAAATAATGTATACACTATGAATTTCTAATTTCTTCCAACTGTAAATTGGAACACTGTTTTTATACTTATAATAGTTAGAGAGTAAATACAGAGGCATAATGGAAAAAGTAAAATAATCCATACTTTTCAAATTCAAATAATATTTGAAAATAAATGGATACAACAAAGAAAAGTGGCCTTTGCCTTTAATTAAATTTACAAGGACAGTGAAAAGATCAGTTTAATTTCTACTGGTATCTATAAAATAAGCTTTTTAAAAATAAAATCCAGAAAAAAAGATCAGAGTAGAATAAAATAAAAAATAAATAATAAGAGGATCTTATTAAAAATACAGAATGTTATTCTATAAATGTGTGTAGTTAAAATGTTAAAGTGTAAATACAATTTTTTTATTTTGGTTTTTGGGCAACACTGGGCAGCACTCAGGGATTACTCCTGGCTCTGCACTCAGAAATCGCGCCTGGCTCAGGGAACCATATGAGATGACAGAATCGAACCTGTGTCTGTCCTGGGTTAGCTGCATGCAAAGCAAATGCCCTACTACTGTATTACCGCTCCAGCCCAGTAAATATAATCTTAATACAAAAAGTAAAATGTTATTAGATTAATGATAATTCCAATTCTTTTTAGTAACATAACATATAATACAATTGATATAATAATAATACATGTAAGTCAAAGAAAGTTTCTGATTAAAAACACAATTTTTTTTCCATAATGGCTTACATATCTTTCACAGTAGTATTTTAGGTACATATTAACATTGAATCAGGGGAATACCCATCACCAAATATGTCCTCCCCCGATTCCAGTTCCCTTTCTACAACCCATATACCCCACCATCACCCCTCGGGCTGCTAGAGTAGGTGGACCCCTCTTTGTCTGGCTTACTATTAGTGATCACATATCTGTTTGGTCCTGGATCCCTCCCTTGTTTCCCCCTCTGTTTAAGAGGCAGAGTAGATAAATCGAAGTATGTGGTTTTGTTTGAAGGAAAGAAAAGCAATAGATTGGGGTACAAAATAAGTGGAAAAAAAAATAAAAAAGAAGTCAAAAGTCAAATATGCTGAAAATGGGTGGAGTCCCTCTAGAGGCTTCCAACCCCAGTTTGAGAGAGGATGTGAAAAAGGTAATTGAAACACCACAACAATACAGAAAGAAATGTCGAATTAAATAACCAGTGAGCACTACAGGATTAAAGTCAGGCACTACACAATAGTCTCGGTTCTGAAATCAAATCATGCTCGATTGCAAAAAGAAAAAGACAAGACAAAATAAAATAAAATAATATTGGAGACATCAACCTTAATCTGCACACCAAAATAAAGACGTCAAAAAAAAATCGATCAATCGATAAATAAACATGTGGAAAAATGATTGTTTTGTGCTTTTTTTTCCTTTTCTTTTTCCCCCTGCATAGGCACAGTAACTAAATATACTTGCTTTGAAACATAAAAATGTCATAAGACTGTATGTCTTCATATCATTTTAAAATAATGTGTATATTTATTTTTTTGAAAATAATATTCAAAATTAAGTCAGAGCAAAATAGAAAAAGTGATGTTCAAAGTTAAAGTAGAATTAAAATAAGAAACAAATCATTTCATTTGATAATATAAACAAATATAAATCTTTCTTTAATGGTGATACCTCCATAGCCATGCTTAGGAGACTCAGCAACCACTCTGAGTTTCTCCAAGTTACTGGGCTGAACAATTAAAGGCAAGGCACTGAACATGCAGTTCTCTGGCCTTTCAGTGTTAAGAATTACCCTGGATACCTCACTGGTGCTCAGAATCCTACAGGACTGTTTCCCATGATGTTCAGTATTATGGGTCCTTGAAGATTGAATTGATTTACATTCAGGTCTAGCACCTGAACCCTTGTACTCTTTTTCTAAAGCCCCTATAAATTCTTATTGTTTCAAAAAAGCTTATAAAAGTAATCATAAAATTTTGCATACAAGGAAGCTAAACAAGTTATTATGCCCACAAACTCACTATCCAAATTTATTTATCAGTACCTAAGAGAAAGCACAGAGAATAAATTACTATCTTTCCTGCCGTCATTCCTTGTTTGATCCACATAGAGTACCTGGAACACTTCCAGGAGTGATACCTGAGCAAAGAACCAGGAAGAAGCCCAAATCCCCCCAAAACAAATATATAAAACATAATATTTTCTTTTATTTGTTGTATCTTTGTATCATTAGATATTAATTTACAATAGTAGGTATTATGATAAAAACAATCTCTATTCAACTAAAAGTCACCACAGAAAGATATCTTCATATAATGTTTCACTCAAGAATAGTTTTAAATGTGAACATTTTATATATATATATATATATATATATATATATATATATATATATATAATATATAATATATATATTAAATCCACTCAATCCTTTCTTAAAATGTCTAAGAAAGTTCATTTTCTTCTGAGCGAAAAATCATAGCATGTCTTTGTGATAAAAATGGTGAAAAATTCCATGCCTTTTATTTATTTGGCTTGGTTTTAGATCTCTCTTGGTGGTGCTCAAGGCTTTTTTCCTGGCTCTGTGCATAGGACTTACTCCTTTTTTTAAAAAGCTTATTTTATAGATACCAGTAGAAATTAAACTGATCTTTTCACTGTCCTTGTAAATTTTATTAAAGGCAAAGACCACTTTTCTTTGTTGTATCCATTTATTTTCAAATATTATTTAAATTTGAAAAGTATGGATTATTTTACTTTTTCCATTATGCCTCTGTATTTACTCTCTAACTATTATAAGTATAAAAACAGTGTTCCAATTTACAGTAGAAAAAATTAGAAATTCATAGTGTATACATTATTTTTCTGTATAGAAGAATTGGATTACAGTTTCTATTTTGCTTTATGTAAAGAAAAATGCAACATGGAGAATAAAATGATTTCTGTTTGTTTTGTGAGTATAGGCTAGATTAGAAAACCTGAATTTTCAAATGCTAATGTGAGAAATATTATCTATGCAACAAAGAATAATATAACCGTATATTTTTTAAAAGCTATTCTTGGAATTTCAACTATTAGATATTTTATGCACAGAGGAATCAACAAGTTGACTCATGTTCTCAATTCTAGTTAAATAAAACACTAAAAATTTGTCAATATATGCAAATACAAATGCAAATAGTAAATATAGAAAGCAAAAGTCGTATTGTTTTTTCTTATATAAAAGTCTGTTTACTTTTCAAGAAAAAATAGTGAACTATTAGCCTTTGCAAAGACAGCAATGGTGAAAACATTTTACATAAACTAGATCAAAGTTGAAAAAGTGTTTGTGCCTCCCACTGGCTCTCATAGTAAATTATCTAAAACATATTGTTAGAATGTTTAGAGCATAAAATAAAAGTTTTCCAAGGTCCAGATGCCCACAATTTTAAAATAAAATATCAAGATTATTTAAAAAATTAAAATTAGGGTACTAAAACTTGTGAAATTAATTTTATCTCGAGCAACTAATAGTTTGACAACTACTAGATAAAAGATTGTATATAACTATTTCTCTTCTCTGCCAATTTTCTAATTCTCTATTTTAATTTTAAAAGACCAATGCTTGCATGATGGTCAATATAAATGAAAATAAGCAAGTAAATTTTTTAATTTAATTTTTGTTTGTTTTGGTATCATATTTGGCTGTACTCTGGACTTGCTCTTAGCTCTTTGCTCAAGGATGAATTCTGGCCATGCTTTTAAAACCATATGTGGTGCAAGAGATCAAAATAAGACCACCTGCCAGCATGCAATTTCCTTAACCACACCCACCTAATAATCCTTACTCTTTCTTTTTGAGAGAGAGACAGAGAGAGTGACAGAGAGAGAGAGAGAGAGAGAGAGAGAGAGAGAGAGAGAGAGAGAGAGAGAGAGAGAGAGAGAGAGAGAGAGAGAAAATCAGGGTAGTCTGCTTGCACAAGTCTGTCCCAGGCAGCCATATGGTATAGTCATAGGTCAACATAATCCCACCAGGAATAAAACTTAAAAAAAAAACAACAGGATTAAGTCCTGAGCACTGCCAAGTGTGTACTAAAAGTGAGTGAGAAAAAAAGGAATGGAGAGACTTCAGTGGTATCATAGGGGTAGGTCATTTGCCTTGCACGCAGCTGACCCAAGATGGACCCGGGTTCGATCTCCAACATCCTAAATGGTCCCGAGCCAGCAACGATTTCTGAGCAGAGAGCCTGAAGTAACCCAAGAGTGTGGTTCAAAAACGAAAAAGAGAAAGGAAAAAAGAAAGAAAAAAAGAAAGAGAGAAAGAAAGAAAGAAAAAAGAAAGAAAGAAAGAAAGAAAGAAAGAAAGAAAGAAAGAAAGAAAGAAAGAAAGAAAGAAAGAAAGAAAGAAAGAGAGAGAGAGAGAGAGAGAGAGAAAGAAAGAAAGAAAGAAAGAAAGAAAGAAAGAAAGAAAGAAAGAAAGAAAGAAAGAAAGAAAGAAAGAAAGAAAGAAAGAAAGAAAAAGAAAGAGAGAAAGAACGAAAGAGAGAAAGAACGAAAGAAAGAGAGAAAGAAAGAAAGAGAGAGAAAGAAAGAGAGAGAGAAAGAAAGAGAGAGAGAGAAAGAAAGAAAGAAAGAAAGAAAGAAAGAAAGAAAGAAAGAAAGAAAGAAAGAAAGAAAGAAAGAAAGAAAGAAAGAAAGAAAGAAAGAAAGAAAGAAAGAAAGAAGGAAGGAAGGAAGGAAGGAAGGAAGGAAGGAAGGAAGGAAGGAAGGAAGAAAGGAAGGAAGGGAAGGAAGGAGAGATGAGAAAGGAAGGAAGGATGGAAGGAAGGAAGGAAGAAAAGAAGGAAGGAAGGTGGGAAGGAATAAACAAATGATGGGAGGGAAGGAAAGAAGACAGGAGGAAGGGAGAGAAGGTGGGAAGAATGGAAGGAGAAAAATAAAAAAGAAATAAAGAAAAAGGAGAAAAACGAAGAGAAAGAAAAAGGAAAAAAAGGAAGAAAGGAAGGAGAAAAAGAAAAAATAATGTATGAAAGAACAAAAAGGAAGAAGAAAGAATAAAAAGAAAGAAGGAAGCAAGGAAAGAAGGAAAGAAAGTAAAAAAAAGATAAAAAAGAATAGAAGAAAGGAAAATAAATCTCTTTGAGAAAGAAATACAAGAATAGTAAGAAGAAAATCAAATGAGAATTTTGTTTTGAAAATGAAATGGAGAAAATTTGCCAAGGAGTAATGATCATTTGATGATCATATAAAAGATTAACAAATGGACTAAGCCTTGGGGATATGAAGGTACTGCTGATCTTGACAAACATGTTTTTCAGAAAAAGGTGTGTGTGTTTCTGACTGGATTCAAGAGTTTGAGTCAGATAGTGTGACTGGTGAGACACTGTGACTTTCAATAAATATTTGGTGATCTAAATTCCTAAAATCTGTATTTTTAATGTCCAATTGATCTACATTCATACTTTTTGGCTCACAACTCTCAAAATAATTTAGAATTTCTACATGTTTTTCTTGTTATGTTAATGAAAGGAAATTTGAGGAAACATTGAAAGGTGGAGACAGTTGCCAGGGAGACCAATATGACTAGGGGGCAAAACCATCAATACTACCCTCAGATTCTGCGAAGAAAATGGGGCCTGGAAATTTTGCTCAATTGCTAATAAAAACTAATTGTATTGAAGAGCAGCAATAGGGCGTTTGCCTTGCACGTGGGTGCTACCTTAGGGACGGATCCTGGTTTGATCCCCCAGGGTCCCATATGGTCCCCCAAGCCAAAAGCAATTTCTGAGCTCAGAGCTAGGAGTAACCCCTGAACATCACCAGGTGTGGTACAAAAATAAAATAATAATAATAATAATAATAATAATAATAATAATAATAATAGTATTGATAATGTCTATATAGTTGGACCTTCATAAAATTCAAGAAAATATATTCCAAACAAATTCTTAGTTGGTGAAAAAAATGAGATCTGGGATAATGGCATGCTTACAAGGGAATGTTAAAATTTTAGATTTTTTTTTTTAGCCTTACCCTTCTATTTGAGTGCTCCTATATAGAATATCTTTTGTAATAACTCAGTAATCTGGTGATTAGTAAAGTGGATATCCCTTAGTTCTGAAAATCCTTTAAGCAAATTGATCCAATCTAAGCAAATAGTGATAGAAAGCTCTGATATATAGTCAACTTGTCAGAAGCATAAATAATAAGGTGGGTTTGTAACACTGAGAAAGTGGTGATTGTAATATAGAATGAAGATTAAATCTGGCCTGTTAGTCTTATGAAGAAATCCAGACAAGAAGATGGAGATTTCTATGAGGAAGAACATCAGAAATCTATGTTTTGCTTCCAGTTTACTGAGGCTGAGTTCTCAGAAAAACCTAGATGAGAGTGAATAAAAGAAGTAGAACACTGAAAAATTGTCAGGCAAAGATGAGGGCTTGTCTGGTGATGAGACCAGGTTCTACATACAGCTCAGTTGCATATATTTTAGAGACTGTCTCTTCATGAAAATTAATTTCACTGGTCCTGGTATCATCTTACACTAAGTAATAACGGCAGACTAGTTGACACTAGTCTAAACTCCACATAGATTTGCATTCATGTTATATAAGATACTTTCTATTTATAGGTGTCTGAGAATAATCACTATAATTCCATCCATAAGAAAACCAAACAAGTAGGCTCAGTACTTTGTGTTTACCTTATTTTGTTATTTGTCTGTTTAATCATTTAATATTTTTATTGGATCACCATGAGATCCACAGTTATAAAGTTGTTGATGGCTGAGTTTCAGTTATACAATGTTCCAACATTCATCCCTTCTCCCTACACACTTCCTGTCACCTTGCCACTAATGTCCCTAGTTTATCTTCTGTTCCCACACCGACCCTCACAACTTATCTCTATGGCAAATACCTCTCTCTCTCTCTCTCTCTCTCTCTCTCTCTCTCTCTCTCTCTCTCTCTCTCTCTCTCTCTCTCTCTCTCTCCCCACACATAGAAACACACACACAAACACATCTCCTTTTTTCTTTTATATTATTTGCAATCCTGATTTTGTTCCTTTTGTTTTCTTTTTATTTGTTTTGGTGCCACACTGGGTAGTTCTCAGGCATTACTCCTGGCTCTTCACTCAGAAATTATTCCTGGCAGGCTTGGGGATCATACAGGATACCAGGGATTGAACCCCGGTTTGCTGCAGGCAAGGCAGAAATAGCACAGAAACCTCCTTTGTCCTTATAGTTTGCAATATTTTTACTGAAAGGGTGCCACGCATATCAATTTCCCTCCTTACAGCACCCAATTGTTGTTCTGAATGATCATTTCCAGTCATAGTCATACTGGTCTCTTCTCTGTCCTCACTGCATTCCCCCACCCTCTTTGGAGCAAGCTGCCTGCAATGAGCAGTCCTCTTGGACCTCGTTTCTGTTGCCTGTTGATATTATTCTCGCTACATTTTTAAAAATTTATATCCTGCATATGCATGTGATCATTATGTCAGTCCCTCTGACTCATTACACTGAGTATGACACTCTCCATTTCTAACCATGTAGAAGCAAATTTATAAGTAAATGGAAGCTTAGATAAACCAATAAAAGTACTTTTTTATTTATTCCTTTAAACCTGCCTATAATCTTTGGCTTTTGTGTGTGAGCACATTGTTTTAAATGGAAAAAATAAATTGCAGGACAATCATATGTGTTGAGATGGGGACATTGAGATATTGTTATATTTGAATTTTGGTTCTGCTATTTTTAGTTATATTTAGCATATTTTTTAAACTTCATTGAGATTTTATTATCTTATAACTAAAATGAGAATAAAAGAGAAACAATCCAAATCCAAAGAATTAAATGAGGCTTTTATGTAGCAAGACAGATAAAGCATTTTTATGTTTTTGTTTTTGTTTTGGGGTATGGATATGTGGAGACACACCTGGCAACATTCAGGAGCTACTTCTGGCTCTGAACTCTGGAAACAATCCTAGTGATACACAGTAATATCTGAAGATAGTATTCCTGTTGGTTACATCTGAGGCAAGTGCCTTACCTGCTGTATTATTTCTCCAGTCTCAGATGATGCATTGCATATAATACGTGACTCCTGAAATATCTGCTCCTCATCTTTCCTTCTCACCATGTAGAAGGTAGGTTCATGAATTTTCTTGTCTCCACTCATTTTTCAAGGGGTCTAATTTGTCTAATTGGCACTAAGGTTTGAATCTAGATTGTTGCCTGGCCGTTCTGTTTATATTGTCTGCCTTCATTTTGATACTTAATGATTGAATCCTTATACTGCCCAAACTTTCCTCAATAAAGCAAAATGCCTTCCAAGCCATGCCAAGCATATTAAAGAGATAAAAATAAAATATGCCTGCCTATTCTAAAAAGAAAATGAAGTTCAAGTTTTTCCCTACACAGAAACCTACAACATGCCCCAGACAGACTCCTTCCCTCCTCATCGCTGTTCTTCAAAATCTTGTTTCAGCCAGTAGCTTTCCCCCAGACAGCCTATACTGTCTCCATCTGCCCCCTATTACGCTATTACATCACTTTGTGTATGTATTTCTAACACAACAACACTTATTAACATGTTTTTTTTCAACATATACAATTCTCTAGTGAGAGATCTAATTAAAAAAATCTTATTATAGTAGAAAAAGCAGGCAAGCAAAGGAGATGTATTGAATAATAAGGCAGATTCGTTCTTTTTTACTTTGGGTACGAAAACAATTTCTACCAGTAATTTATGCTCTGGAGTGCTTCTCACTTATAAGGTCTAAATGCTTGTGTAAACTTCATCTGTTCTATTTGAATCTTTTTTTCCTGCCAGTAGGAAAACAGGAGAAATTCTGATTACACCTTCATCACATGTCAGCATCACAGGAACAAGCATCTTGCCATTGGTTCCTACCCAGGCACTTCATCTTCAAACAGATACTGCATCTTAATTATAGCCTTTAATGGGCTGTTTCACTCCAGGATCAATATGTCTGACAAAAACCAAGCTCGGCTAAAAGCTCATTAATTCACATTTAGTAATTCAGGATTTGTGATAGTTTTGGCAGGGCTTACACTAAAGTTTACCTCTTGTATTTCTGCTTATAAAGGGTTAGAATGGCCAATTAATTGGGAAGCACAGAATTGTGGAGGAGGAAGTATTTGCAGAGCTGTTATCTGCATAGAGATTACAAGCTAATTGTAGCCTTCTAG
Organism: Suncus etruscus; assembly: GCF_024139225.1. NCBI lineage: Eukaryota > Metazoa > Chordata > Mammalia > Eulipotyphla > Soricidae > Suncus > Suncus etruscus. The sequence continues at coordinate 78,765,978 of NC_064853.1, read as the reverse complement.
AGTATTCCATTTCTATGAGGCAACCAATATTTATATTATTATTATTAACATCCTAGACTTTGAGCTGTAAGAATAATTGTTTAAAAATATCTATATCTAAGGAGCATCAGTAGTATCACCTTATGGCTGATGACTTAGATAGACTTCATCTCATGTATATATACATCCTTTGATTTAAGTCATAGCTATACTGAACATTTTTGTAAGAAATGTAGAAATAGTGTCCATTTTTCAGTAGAGTATGTAAAGTGTTGAGTTTTCTGTACTTAGTCCTCTGAATCACAGAAATCCTAGAACAGAAGTGTCGACCATAAATTTAGGATCTAGAGAAAAACAGTCCCCCAAATGAGTGAATATTAGTATATATCAATGTATTCATCAATATATTCATTGTGTTCCTTTGGGATCCATCTATAAAATTTTAGAAATCTTGTGGTAAATGAGTCCCATGCCCAGGAAGCTGTTGATTTGATCATAGCACTTGCATTGCCTTTCATAATTTTCTTGCTTTTAACTTCAAAAGATCAGTTTCCAAATAACCACTGTCTGCTTTTACTGAAGAAGACCTACTGAGAGACTTACTCTTCGGAATTACATTGGAAAATATGCAGCATGTACTTGGGATGCTTGCTCATTCTTTATTCCACTTGTTCTTTGAGAAAGTATTTTATTTTGTGCTCCCTTGGTGGAGGAGAGTCTGTTGTGGATAATTTTAGTGGACATGTTTCTCTTTCTTCCTCTTATGAACTTAGAAGATTCTTTTATGCACCCTAATATTATCTTCCTGGGTTCTAACCATTCCCTGTTATATTTATCTAGTTCTTATTCTTTTTCTACCCACTACCAACATAAATTATACCCCCTATCATTTAATATTATGTACAGTGTTTTAATAATGCAACCTTTACTCAGTGATATAGTAAATGTCCTTAAGAGCTCAGGTGTTCTAATAATATAATATGTGTGTATAACTAGCACATAGTTGGGCTCTTCTCATGATAATTCAAATGATTCTTAGATTTGAGCATATTTAGACTTGTTAACCTCTTTTGCCTTCTCTATTTTAATTATCTTAGAAAAATTATCATTAGGGCCAGAGTGATAGCACAGCGGTAGGATGTTTGCCTTGCAAGCGGCTGACCCAGGATAGACCTAGGTTTAATCCCTGATATACCATATGGTCCCCCAAGCCAGGAGCAATTTCTGAGCAAATAGCCAGGAGTATCCCATGAGTGTCACCAGTGACTCCAAAAGCAAAATAAATAAATAAATAAATAAATAAATAAATAAATAAAAAAGAAACATGATTATCACCTTGTTAACCTGCACTCCTTGGATCTTTCTTTTTCATGTTTTGGAACTTTTTCTTTTTTTCCTCTTTTATTTTATACTTTAAGAGCCTGGTTATAGTGCTGTTAAATTTCAGGTATTAGATGAACAAATTGATTGCACTTTCACTACCACTGCAATACCCAAGGCTCCCTACTGCTGTCATTTTCTTCCCTGTAGCCTATCTCTTCTCCATCACCCCCCTCCTACCACATCACAACACTTTGGGCAATCTCAGTTTTACAGTCAAAGTCCAAAAATTTGTCGTCATTTGGTGTTGTCTATCTCTTTTCTTGTTTCTCTATAGATGATAGATGAGTGAGATCATTCAGTATTTATTCTTCTAGTTGTGACTTATTTCACTTCACATTATATCCTTCAATTTCATTCAAGTTGCAACAGACTGCAGGATTTCATCTTTTCTCATAGCTGCATTTTATTTCATTATGTCGATACTTATCAAAATGTATCAGTCTTTTTTTTTTCCAGTCTTTTTTGCTCATCCAATGGCATTCAGGGCATATATCCAGCTCTGTCATTAGGTTTTATCCTGAGTGTGTCAGAGAACAAATCCAGACCTTCAGTCTGAAAAACATGCAGTCAATTTAGAAATCTTTCCATTTATTAATTATCCATTATATTTCCATTAATGATTTATGTTATTCCTACATAATGGCTGTTGTACTGAGACTTCAATGAACATAGGTGTGCTTAATTGTTTTTAAACAAATGGTTTTAGATGCTTGGAATAGATGCCACAAAGCATAAATGCTACATAAATTCTGTAGAGGCTCTAATCATAATTTGTTGAGAAATCTCCATAGAGATTGTATTACCTACAGTACACAGTGAAAGAGTTACATTTTTACTATATGCATGCTGAGAACAATGTTTGCAGTTATTTTGATATATGGCATTCTTTTTTTTTTTTTTTTACTCCTGGCTATGTGCTCAGAAATCCCTCCTGGCTTGGGGGACAATATGGGATGCCAGGGCATTGAACCACAGTCTTTCCTAGGTCAGTGCAGGCAAGGCCTTACCCTTTGCACCACCTCACTGGTCCCAATATATGGCATTCTTATTGGTATAAAATGATCTCATTGTTTTGATTCACATTTCTCTGATAAGTGATGCTGAGACATTTTTGTATTTCTACTGGCCAAGTGTCCTATGCCTTCTCCAAAGAGCATCTGCCCATTTTATCTTCTCATTTTTAATGGATTATTGGTTTTATTAGTTTTGAGCACTGTGAATATTTACATAACTGGGTTTTAGATGCGTTATATAAATATTTTCTGTCATTTGTTTGTATTTTTAATTTAGTCCAAATTTGTTTTGCCATATAAAACTATTAAATTTGATGTTTCAGTTTTAAGTTTTGTTCTTGATCTCTTTGTCAATAAGGTTCAATTAATGACTACTCCTCTGGCCTATCTCCTGGAGAGTTCTGCCAGTGTTTTACTTAACACATTTTATGATTTTGTGACTAAATTTGAGGTGTTTAATCCACTTTAAGTTGATTTCCATTTATGGATCCAGTTTTATATGTTAATCTTGCCCAATACATAAACCCGAGTAACACTTCATTCTCAGACTTTGCTCTCCTGACTCTCATCTTCTCTATATTTTTCTGAAGTAGGCATCAGCTTTCACTGTGCCTCCAATTTTTTTTACTACTTTCTCTGATGAATTGATCAGACATCTTTTTATTTTTTGGGGAAAGACCCTGCAAAAACTTTTATCCATAAAAAATTTATTTTTGTTTATAAACTTGGGACTATCTTTGCCCTTCCTCTGCTTTTTCTTCCCATTTTTAACTTATTTTTTAGTATTTGTGGATCAAACGCATCTTTAGGGGCCAGAGAGATAGCATGGAGGCAAGGCGTTTGCCTTGTATGCAGAAGGATGGTGTTTTTAATTCCGGCATCCCATATGGTCCCCCGAGCTTGGCAGGGAGATTTCTGAATGTAGATCCAGGAGTAAGCCAGAGTGGCGCCGGGTGTGACACCCCCCCCCAAAAAAAAAGACATCTTCAATACCTGAAAGTAAATTACTGAGGTTGCATTGTTTTGTTTTGTTTTGTTTTTTGAACCACACCCAGTGGCGCTCAGGGGTTACTTCTGGTTCTGAGCTCAGAAATCGCTCCTGGCTTGGGGACCATATGGGATGCCGGGATCAAACCTGCATCCGTCCTGACTTAGCTACACACAAGGTAAACACCGTATCACTGTGCTACCCCTCCAGCCCTGAGGTTGCATTTTTAAAAGGACCACAGGTATTATAATATATATATACTATAATGGATGAGTAACTTAGAGCTTTTGCCACAAATTCCAGTTCCATTTATCTTCCTTACTTTCCACATTCTTCTGGAAATATCCTTACAATTATGGCACCAACAAATTTTATTAACTTTTTATTTCACAGCTTTGTTCATCTCTATCTCTATTTCAGACTCCAAATAATTTGTGCACCTGTTCAATTGTCCCCTGGACATCTGTATCTGGATATCATATAACACAAGACTTGAAAGTGAGGTTTCTAGTAAGGCTGTTACTAATGGGCTAGTCTGAATATTAAATCAGTGGAAATCCATCTTAAACAAAGTCAGTTGATTACTTACTGCTAGAGTGAAAAGCAATCAGTTTTGTTCTCTTGAAAACTTGGAATCTAGGAAAATCTCATTCAAAAATGAAGTAGTTTTTATTAGCTGTTCAATTCTTAATTTTACTAAAGCAAAATATTCAATCAAGACAAAACACTTATTTTAGTAATGTTGGTGTGGCATTTCTTCAGATTTCTTTTATAGGATAAATGTTGGTATTCACCCATTGATAGAGAAGTTTCAGCTCTTTTCCTTATTGGAAATTTTCCTCAACTACAGGAATCTTATTCCTCTTAGAGGAAGCAACTTGTTACTGGCTGGAATGGCTCACCTGCTCTTCCTTTGTCTCTACTTAGAACAACCCTAGTTTTAAAGTTCTGGGGGACCTCAGTCAGAAGCACATTGTGAATCAATCTTTCTCACCCCCTGTATTACAGTTTTGATGTCCCCATAGGGGATTATCATGAGAGGACCTCCCAATACAACTTCTGCATGAAAGACTCTAATATAAGAACATATTTCTGTGGAATTCAACCTCAGAACAAGCTGCCCTTCATTATATACTATGTCTTAATAATGTACAGATATTCTTTCTGCTGTCTAAACTAAAAACTTGCAATGATTTCTCTTTGCTCTCTTTTTTAAGGACACATGCTAAAATATCAGTGTTGAATTGGTTCTCCTGTTCTATCCCCAGAGCTATTGCTCTGGTAGAAGCTTTCCCTGTATTGCTGGATAATTATTGTAGCCCTATAACTCACTGACACCACAATATTTCTAGAATATGCAAATTAATTACCACCATATTTCTGGAATTTACAAGACTATATACTTCAGTTATTTAATAACCTCCCGTATCCTCAACATAAAATCTAACTTTTGAAAAGATAATAACAATCCCTAGTTAGTATAATCAACACTGGATTTACATATCTCAGAGGGGTCATTTCATTGTAAGATGAACTTCTTGATGCTGAAAATGTGTTTTTTCTTTCAGTACCCAGTAATCCCATGGAAGTGTATCATCTAGTACTACTTGAAAGAAAATTTTCTGCAGGCCTCTTCTTCATTCCCCTGTTGATTTCTTTCTCTTAGTCACCCATTCTAAATCCAAGATATGAAATAGAATCACTGTTTATGTACCTAACCTGTCACTTACGGTTGCTTCTTCCTAAGAACAACCCTCTAAACTCCTGAGCATGATCCATTAGAAATTTGCTGCAGTGACTGGGCAGTTAGAATTTACAGCCTTATGTTGAAGTGATTCTTTTTTATGCACCCAGTAAATTTTAGTTACAGCTACACCTGTCTGTCGCCAGCATGAACAGGGCTGGTTCATTTTTTGTAATTTCATGATCTCAATAAGGTCATAATTCTTAAGTTACTGATGCTTTTTTCATAGTTTCCCCCATCTCTTTGTAATAGTCTATTGCCTAAAGAAAATCAATGGACTTGCAGAGGAAAATGTCAGCATCAATAGATTCACTCTAAATGAGTCAGGATCATTTATTTTAAGGTCTTGAGGATTTTATCCCTATCTTTTACCTGAAGTCTAAGAACTGAAAAATCATGTTTTTGTTCTCTGATCAAGTATAGCTTTTTTTTTATAGCTGAAGTTCAGCACTGCTGGGTGTGATCCCCCCAAAAAAACCCAAAAAGATTATTCTTGAAAATTAGATAAAAAATGTTTAAAAGACTCATCGGTAAATTAAAAGAGAAGAAAATAATGCTTGTCAGTATTCTACCCAAAATGTTCTTCCTTATTAAAATCTTAGATTATATTTAATGTAAATAATAAAGAAATATTGTATTATTAATTACAGTTCATATTTACATTATGTTTTCAGAATTTAACTAATTTTTCTATTTTCAGATATCATCTGGAACAGCAATCTATATTTAATATTCTATATTTAGGCTTATCTTTGGGACAAAAGCTTCTCTAGCTTTACTTCGATGACCTTCACAGTTTTGGGGATGCATGGTAAAGAATTTTGTTAAATTTTCTTGGTTGAAATTTGTTTGATGTTTTTCCATTTTTGTGTGGAGATATAAATGTTTGGGAGAAAAATCATAAGGATACCAAGTCCTATTGGTCACATCATATCAAAATATATGAATGCATTATGATATAACTTTCAACTGTCAAACTTGATGACCTGACAACATAGTATTTGTAGGTTTTTCATGGTAAAATTACTATTTTTATCTTTCTTTCCATGTTGTGTTGCTTAGGAAAAAATTCTGTGTGCATTTGATATATCAGAAAGCTGGAATCATTTTATTGCTTCTTGAGGGATAAAGATCTACATAAATTGTGTAGAAATCTGCATTATGATTTGCCTAAAGCCTCCCATTTTGTTATTCATCTATTTATTTATATTAATATGAATGAATATATCTTGTACATTTTGTTAAAATCTAATACTAATACGCTAATTTTCTTAAATTATTTCATACTTTGCCACAGGCAGCATATGGGTTGGCATCTTTATACTTTGAACATAGCAACATCTTCTGGCACTATTTGTTTATATAATAATTCCTTATTTATACATCTTTATATCTATACCCAAATATATATGTATATATATCATAATTAATTTTCATTGTGTATATGTGTGAAGGGTAAATCATAATATATAGGTAATAACAACCATCTAAACTTTCTAGACATGCTAAAAGTGGTACTGTACTTAAATTTTTCTGTGCTCTATGTTTTATATTTTTATGTGCTACTCTTCTAATCTACATCTTGTGCAGAATTTCTTTCTCTCTTTTTCTCTTTTTTCTTCCTTTCTTTCTTCTTTCTTTCTTTCTTTCTTTCTTTTCTTCTTTCTCATTTCACACTTTCCCTTTCTCTTTCTTAATTTCTTTTATTTTAGGAACAAACCCAGATGTCTTCAGGACTTACTCCTGGCTATGTGCTAAGAATTCACTTTTGTTGAAACTCAGGGGATATGTGGTGTAAGGAATTGAACCTAGATTAGTCACTTGCAAGGCAATCATTCAATCTACTGTTCTATCTCTCCACCTCCCTTGAAATTCTTTTTGCCATACTTCCTTGTTTGTTCTAGAGTAAGGTATTGAACAATAGAAGTACTCTATGTTGTTATGATAAAACCTCATTTTTTTCCATTGAGTCTCTATTGACTTTTATGAATGCTTTTCAGCTTTTCTTTCTTATCCATTAAACAAAACATGAAAACTAAAGGAGTTAAGGAATGGAAAGATCATCTATCACAAAGTTGTGATGAGATATTTTTAAAAATAAATTTATGGTTTCTTATACTTTTTCCTGCTGTCTTTACTCTAATGTAAAATTTTCTGGTTCTATATGGTTTATTATTTTTTTCAGTCCTTTTGCCAAAAGCACAGTTGTATCATACTTGAATATTTACCATGTGAATAACATGGGTACTGGAAGTAAAATCAATAAGAATATATAATATTTTAACATCTAGGAATTTTAAAATTTATTTTCTTATCTTAGAACATACCAAACAGTGTCAGGGACTAATTTTTATCTCTGTGCAAGGGGTTATTCCTGAAAGAGCTTAGATAATTATATGATTTGTGGGATCAAACCTTTGTTTCCTACATGCAATGAATGCACTCCAGTTCACTAGATATGTCTTTAGTCACCTTTTATATGTTTGTTTTATTTATTTCTACATATTTCATAAACAAATGTTAATTATTATGCAAAATTCCCAGTAAAGGTGACTACCAGTTTGTGACTATACAATTTTCTTTATCAATTTAAGTGGATATTGGTTATGATACTCTGAATTTTTTAATACTTTAGTTTTTGACATAGCAGTTAGTTTTATAACTTGTATTATTTGATGACCCTGAGATAAGTAATTGAATTCCTTATTAATCTTTTTCCTCTTGTGAGTCCAAGACTCATATCTGATACGCACTTTACATATAAAAGCAAAAGTAGAAGTCAATTGTAGTATCATAAGCAAATGATGACTCGAGACATCCCGAAACACTTAAATATCACCTATTATTATACATCATATTAAACACATATACACACACCAATCACACCAAACACCATCATTCACCTTTATAAAAATCATTTGCCATTTGTGAAGTGAGTACGAGACATCAAGATCTTATAGATTTTGTATTTCCCTCAGCATATTTTACCAAGATAAATAAAGGGAAATAAAAAAAAATCTATAAGTGCCAATTAATAAAACAAACATCCATAGTAGTTGTACAGTGTTCAAAAATTTTATATTTTGGTCAGTAAGTTTGAGAATACACTCAGAGGTAAAAAAAAAAAAAGGCTAACTCATAGTTTTGTGCTTTGTGTTCAGTACTGGTGGTGTAGAAGTTTGAAATTTACACCCATGTCATGCAAGGCAAATACCCTACTAGCTGCATGATCTTTGAGGCCCACAATGTACAAAATGAAATGCTCTGTGAAGGAGAATAAATCCAGTTATTTATATTAATGGTTGGTAAGTATGCAACGTGGATTTGAAAGTTAAAGTGAGACTGGTTATTACTTTGATTTTCCTGAAAACTGTCATTGAAATTAAAGAAAGAATTATGACTAAAACTCAAATTTAAACAAATGACCTTATTAGTTTTGTTTGTTAAAGAATAACAGGCTGTGGGTACTTTTTCTCTCATTGTTAAACAACACTGGAAACAAGCAAAATAACTTATTTTCTTACTTCAGAAAATTATTCCTCCAAGAAAGTAAAACTATAAGCAATGGAGGTACTTAAAGGTCATGACTAATAGCATATGTATCAAATCTTTCTTCAAGACTCTCATTAACTTTGCTCAGCATTACCAAAAATGTTGTCATAACATTGTGCCAAACAATTCCTCATTTTTAAAAACCTACCTTATAGTTGAACCAATTACGACCCAAAATGTATATATTCATGCATTTTTATACATTTTAACATACATTTTAAAATTAATATTTGTTTCTTTATTTTGAATGCCACATCCAGCTTTCTTCAGAGGTAACTTCTGACTTTACACTCCAATACCAAGTGGAACTCAGGAGAACATATGGAGTGCAGAGAATTGAACATAAGTCAGCCCAGGCTAGGTAATACTCTTATTTTTTATACTATTTTTCTGGTGCAAAATTTTTAAGATCATCTTTTAGAGAGCTAGTAGTTGACAAGGTGGGTTGAAAGTGAGATAGAATGCATGCATTTAGAGAACTTTTAATATGGCTTATGTTCTAGAACCTAATATAGAGCCTCAATTTTAAGAATATTTTTGACTAAGCACTCTTCCACTGACATTTTACAGTTGACATGTTTTTAAAAATGCTTCTAGGACAAATATATTACAAAGTTCTCCCTTATTTTGGCTGAATTCTCTCTTCTTTCTCCATATATCACTGAGAAGCCTCTGACATTCTCTATAATGATCTATGATGACATAATTTATTTTTGTGTGTGTACTTTCCAAATATATATATGCAATAGTTCACTTTAGACACTTGGAAGAATGGGATAGAAGACTATTTTAACATATTTCAAATTTTAGATGACACCTTTAAAAGCCAAAGCTGACAACGTAACACATTACAATTCATTACAAAATTCAAAGAAATATATAGGAAATTTCTTTTTTTGTTTGTTTGTTTTTTGGTTTTGGGTCACACTCGGCAGTGTTCAGGGGTTGCTTCTGGCTCTATGCTCAGAAATTGCTCTTGACAGGCTCATGGGACCATATGGGATGCTGGGATTTGAATCACCGTTTTTTTGCATGCAAGACAAATGCCCTACCTCCATGCTCTCTCCAGCCCCAAAAAGGGAATTTCTTAACAAAAATCTAAATTCTAATGATGGCCATTCTGAAAAATAAGCTTAGATGATTATATATTAAGAAAACTACCACCATCAAAGTCTGATGGAAGCTGTTCATAATTTTATTTCCCTTTTTCTCTACCATATCCTCTCTAAAACACATGCTACAAAGAATTTGGAAAATAATTTTCATATCTATCACTAGGTGTGGAGCTTTATGGGTTGTCACATAAATTGTTTTTAAAGTTAGGCAACTTTCACAATGGCTCTGATCTGTATGCATTTTTTATTTTATTTTAAACCTTTTTTTCATTTTAATTGTAGTAATATATAAATAATACATTATTTAAAAATGCAGATGTTTATTCTGAGACATGGTCAGAAAATTGACAGACTTGGGAGACAAATAAAGAACTATTTAACTCTCCAATAAATAAGAGAAAGGGTACCACCAATGGACCAGGCCTGCCCTTCATCCTGATATTTTAAATCCATTTGTCAGAGCTAAAGCCACTTGGCAATTCCTCTTAGAAGCTCTTACAAGAAGAAACATATCCAGAAGAGATCAAATGCCAGAAACACTGACACAATATTTTTTAAAACTCTGTTTCAGAGAATTGGTCCTTTAAAGAAGAATTTAAGAATGATTTTCTTCAAAATAAGGAGACTTACTTTTTTTTAAAAGTGGCACCTTATCTTTTACAATATTTTGTGTTAATAAAGAAAAATAGAGCATCTAAAAACTGCTTCAAAATTTCTACTCTGTTTCCATAAAAAATAAATTAAGACCTAGTTCAACTTAAAATTTTTCTCTTATTTTATCATGATCTCAAATTTTAGGCTACAGACCCCTGAGTAGTATTACTGTTCACTCTATTCTCTGCTAAGAATCTTCTTCAATACCTATGTCTTATTGCTTTATGTATCACTTGTTACCATGTTACCTGCTTTTGACTTCTTTCCATTCAGGATTTATCTACGAATTATTGTACAACCTTGTACCTAAAAATTTCTTTGATAGCCTTAAGTACCATAGAATCAGTCATTACATCATTAGCATACCTTGATCCAATCTCTGCCATAGAAAGACTCTAGCCAGCCACTTTCCATTTTTTCCAAACCTGCTTGTCTCTGCAGCTGCAAAGAAAAGTATAAAATACATATTTAAGAATTTTTTTGCTTACACATTCTTACACTTAAAATAGACTTTCTGAATACAAGAAACTTGTCTATTCTTTTTGCTTTATTACCATGGCAATCAACCTTATAATGATAGTTGTGAATCTATAATTTTCTCCTGAAAATACTTTGATTCTACTTCTCAGTTTTAGAAATCATTTTTTTTTATTTTTTGCTCTGTGACTAGCTGCTGTTGGAGCTGATCAGTTTCCATGCTGTGTTCAGTGCTTCTTCTATAAGTTCCATTAAAGAATTACTAAAAAGTTCTGCCCCTTTCTTTCTGAGAATAGGTATGTTTACTTCTGCTCCTATCTTATTATTCATGAATGGATATATGATAGAGCTCTATCCTATAAAAACCTTATTATTTTATGCAAATAGAGTGATGGGAGAATTGTGTTATCACATATATAAAAAGGGGGGGCTCTGGCCAAGTAGTATCCCACAGAAATCATTTATGAGAACAGTGGGGACACTGACCTCTTAAATCCACCACAATTCTAGACTATGAATACTTCAATCTTGCTATCACATTACATCCAAATGACTGAAATTATTTCTATTATGTATTTGTATTATTTAAATTTCCAGTTGAAATTAAAACCTTACATGAGAAAAAATATTGTCCTAATATATTGTATGTCTTTATCACAAATTTCCATTTATACCATTTTTCCTTTTATTTCCATACAATTACATAGCTTTACCTCCTAAACAGTGTTCTATTTTTTCTATCTCTCCCTGTCTTATCCTCTTCCAATACTGCCGTTTTAAAACATAAAATGTCTATCTTAAGAACTTATTTAGCTATCAAGAAAAAAACTCTAACCTTAAAAAGACAAAATAACTTACTGTAATCTATAGAAAAAAGTCAAAAAAAGTAACTTGGGATGAAGAAATAATAGCAGAGATGGTACTTTGCCTTGCACACACCTGTCTTGGGTTCATTTTCCAACACATAATATGGTCACATGAGCCCCACCAGGAATGATCCCTGAGCACAGCAGGTTATGATTCCAAATCAGACCACAACTAGCAACTCTATAACCTACCATACTACATGACCTGCTCTGATGAGACAAAATGGACATAACCTTATTTCTAAAATATAATACCTCTGTTAAATGGAATCCTGAGGATGTTTAAAAAAGAAATAACATGTCTAGTTAAGACCCTTCTACATGTCAAAATCATGGAAAAACAAATAAAGACAAGGAACTGTTATAGATTGAAGTAGATGAAAGAGGCAAAATCTAAATACAACATGTAAGTCTAGATTGGGTTCTTGAACATAAAATAAGACACTGGAAAAATAGATGAAATTTGAAGGCCATTAAGAACATTACCTTCATTGCTCTGATGCATGTACTATGGTTATAAGTAATACTAACATTAAAAGAATCAATAAGGTATTCAGAAAAAAATTATTATTTTCCAAGTTTTAAATCAGTCTAAAATTAGTTCAAAATTAAAAGTTAAGAAAATACATGCAACTGACTTATTATTTATCACATATCTAAGGATTTCTTAGGTATTTGTTGTTTGTCTCAATTTCAGTTATGTGTTGACATATATGTCAACCTGATGGGTTAGTTTGAGTAGGTTCATTCTTTAACTGACTAGAAGAATCCCCCAGATTTACTTTTATCACTTGAGATAGTGTTTGTTTGTTGTTTTTTGGGAGTTATTTATATATGAGGTCAAACAACTAGTTACAGAGTATATATATTTTTTCTGGGTTTTGGTTTGGAGACATCTTGGCCTGTGCTCAGGGATTGCACATGCCAGTGATCAGGGAAACGTGGAGTGCAAGGGATTGAGCCAGAATTGGCTGAACATACAGAAAGTTCCTTAATGACTTTCCTAACTCTTTGTCTTTCAGAGCATGTGATAATTGCCTTAGGAGTTACTCTGTTCTTCTGTGTACATATTCTTTTGTTTTTAAAGGTCCATATCCCTATAGTTTCATTTACTGACTTAGAAAGGATACTCTTGTACTGTCCTATTTACTTTAGCATTTACAAGCATGTAGTTTCTCCATGCTTATAAAATTCAATTATGTCTTTTCTACATACTAATGATTCTGATATTAATTTAATTCCTTAAACTAGCCCTATAAGAGCAAAAAGAGATAGAAGGAAATTATCTCTCCATTCCCACTATGATTTCAAGAAATATATTTGTGTGTGTGTCTGTGTGTGTATACTTCTCCATAGAGGTCTTTATTTTATTATTTCAAAATTATTTAAATGTTTTTAATAATTTACTTTTACTTAAAGGACTGTTATTTACAAAGTTATTAATAGTATTAGACACAAAATATGCTAACACCAATTTAAATTTACTTCCTCCACCAGTGTCCCCATGTTCCATCCTGCCATCACTACCCTAAACCCTCTCCTGCCAGGTTGGCAGACACACGCAAAACTTGTGTCTTTACTTTATATCCCATGTTTCCTGTGATTTTTATATGTAGGTTTTAAAGTTTCAAAATATAAGCTGTTGGGGCCAGAAAGTTAGTATAACATGTAGCGTGCTTGCCTTACATGTAACCAACCTAGATCTGATGTTGAAATCCTTGATACCCTGAAGTCTTATCAGGAGTGATCTCTAAATACAGAATCAGTAGTAAATCCCTGAACACTGTTAGTGTGTCTCTCACAAAATATGATTGTCCCCAGATTTTTGCCCTTTGCAACTGTACTGAACTGAAAACACCAATTAGGAAAACTCTATCACTATGAATGCGAAATTTCATCTGATGAAATTCCTGAAAAGTATAAGCTTTCTCTCATGCTGAGTTACCTTTTGCCATGTAAATATTCCCATTAAAATTATAATATTACTTACTTTACATTCATTATTTCATATGTTGTATATATGTATATGTATTATGTGTATTCAAATGTGTGTATGTTTATTCATTTGTGTATTTAGTTTTTTTTTTATTTTGTAGTTTCAAATTTGATGTTTTCATTATTAGTTTGGTTTATAAAACATGAATTCTGTGCTTATCAAAACATTGGTGCTTTGTGTTGTATATAAATATGAATAAAGAATAGAGCAGAAAGTGAAAATTTTGTTATTTTATTATACACATATAATAGGCAATTCAAATAGGATCAATGATTTGTTTTAGTCTGTTAATTCTAAATTTAAGTGACTCTGACTCTACTTTATACCCATGATATTTTCTCTGTGTTATAGTGAGAAATAATTTTACTTTAGTTAAAATTTTATGAAGGATAAAACCAATTTAACTGAACAAGAAAATGAAAATCAATAATATCTACAGACCAAGGGAAAAAAATCAATACAAACTGGAAGAAGAGCTCATTATCTGTGTTCAGAGTAATCAGGATTGAGAAATAATTCTGCCATTGGTTAATTGATGAGTGCAAATAACGTGCCACATGGATTGGATTGTTATTTATGATTTGATACTTGAAAAGGTATTGCATTCAAAGCTTCAAATAATAATACCTGATAGAATATAACATCAGTGCATGCTTCATTTTAATGAATTAGAAGCTCAAATAGAAAATGAAGCTGAATTTGGTAAAAATTACTCAAATTTTTAGAATGTCCAAGCCTTATAAAGAAACTGATATATATTTTTTTATTAGTCATATTTTTTTTTGAATTTTGGGCCACACTAGGTGATGCTGATGGGTTACTCCTGGCTATGCACTCAGAAATCTCTCCTGGCATAGGGACCATATGGAACAACTGGGATCCAACCTAGGTCTGTCCTGGATCAACTGCGTGAAAGGCAAACACCCTACCTCTGTGCTAATGCTCAGGCCCTCTATCATACATTTTTGATATTACTTAAAACCAACTGTATTTGTATTCTAAGATGATTCCACACCTTTTGTTGTGGTTTAAGTTTTCCTAAAAAATATTAATCTGTCAGAGTTTTTATATTTTCTGACGCCTTTCTTCTGTCCTCCAGACAAAGGGTGATAAGGCATGGTATCTTTGGCAGTTAATGGAACCCAAGCAGGTGTGTGCTTTAAATTACTTTAGAAACTCTTTGTTTTTTGTTTGTTTTTTTTTTAGTCCACACTCAGTTACTCCTGACTCTGCACTCAAAAATCAATCTTGGCAGGCTTGGGGTAAGAGGACTTGGGGATGCCTGGGGTGAGGGGATATTTGAGCCCCTTTAGCTTCATGCAAGACAAATGCCTTATCCTCTGTACTATCACTCCTGCCCCCAAAACTTTGAATGGGAGTAACTGTAGGGCTCCACTGACCATAATTCATCACCAGGAGAACAGGTCTGGAGCAGGGTAACCGTGGGAAATAATCCGTGCCAAGCATAAACTTAAAAGGTGTGGAGTCAGGGAGCTTTCAACCTGATGGTCTCAAGCCCACCAAAACAACCTTTCTTTATTAACCAGCTCAACTCAGAATTAGGCAGGGGAAGAGTAAAGAGTGAGAGCCAAAATACCTATCTGTAGCTAATCCAATCTAGGTGGGCCTTTTATATGTAAAAAGGGTGGGTGAAAGAGGACTGATGCTTGGGGCTAGAGAAATTCTTTGTTTTGGGTAAATGCAGGATGTAATCCCACAAATAATCCTTACAAAGAGAAGCAGCTCTCATTTTAAATAATGTTGGTATTTTTCTAGAAGCAATACTTTATGTCCTTAGAGAACTGAAAACTTTTGCTATAAGAAATAAAAAAGGTTTTCTGCTTTCAGTCCCAGGAGTTGGAGGATGAAAATAGTGGCATTTCTGCTAAATGCTACTAGATGAAAAGTCACTATATATTGTATATAGTAGAATATACTTGGCAGTTCTCAGGGCTGAGCTTTGACTCTGTACTCAGGGATCACACACAGCAGTATTCAAAAGTGCAGATGTCATGCCTGGGCTCAACACAAAGCACTGGCCATAAACTTTCCCCTATACTACCTTTATGGCATTATCCATATTTATTCAGATAAAACTTTGTTACAAGAACGTGCTTTAACATTGTAATAAAATACACATAAGATTAATAATTACATGTAAGGATGATATTTATGTTTGTTTTTGAGAGCCACACTGGCAATATTCAGGGATTATTGCTGACTTTAAATTTAGGAATTACTCCTGATGGTGCTCAGGGTATAATATGAAATGCTGGTTATCAAACACAGGTCAGCCATGTTCAAGACAAGAAAAGTTATTGGGGCCGGAGCAGTGGCTTAGTGGTAGGATGTTTGCCCTGCAAACTACTGGCCCAGGAGTGATTTTGGTTCAATCCCTGGCATCTCATATGGTCCCCCAAGCCAGGAACAATTTTTGCGCACATAGCCTGGAGTATTACCCCTGAGCATCACCAAGTGTGGCCCCCCCCACAAAAACAAAAACAAAAAATAGAAAAGTTATCACTTGTATTAATCAAGAACTGTTTTTTGTTTTTGTTTTTTGTTTTTGTTTTTCAGGGGAGAGCCCGAATGGAGTCCCCCACTACCACAAATTATGCAGTCGAGTTTCCCACATTTGGGGAAATCGCAGGGGTCAGCACATCCGAAGTGCAATATATAAGGCTCGTCCTGGGCAAACCACCTTCGTGATCATGGTATCTCCCCTGCCAGGTAAGTATAATCAAGAACTTTTTAAAAAAGAAAAATAGAAATTCTTCCTAACAGCTTTTATGAAATTAAATTATCCCAATACCAGTATAGACAGAAATACAGCATAAAAAGTTAGTTACAAGTTAATGTCTGTAATAAACATAGATGCAGATATCTTTATTAAAAATATTTCACACAGATAAAATATCTTTTGTTAAAGTGTGAATGAAATTGAAGGGGGCAGTGTGTGTGTGTGTGTGTGTGTGTGTGTGTGTGTGTGTGTGTGATTGACCAAAATCCAGCAATGTTCAGGGCTTAATCCTGGCTCAGAGATCACTCCTCCAGGGTTTGGGGACCATATAAGGTATAGGGGATCTGGATTGGCCACATACAAGGAAGAACACTGCCCACTGTACAATCTCTCTAGCCTCCAGAGGGCATAATGTTAAGTTAAATAAAACAGGAGAGGGAAACAAACCAGGTGATATCTGTACTCATGGTATATAAAGTAGTCAATTAAAGGAATGTAGATTAGTCAACAACAGCACATCCTTGGACTTTAAGTATAGAACTGAGGTTGCAAAGCACTGGGGAGAAAGGAAAGGGAAAAAAGACAGACTAATTGTATCTAATCCTCCTCATTAAATATAGACAGTGGAGATAGGGTCTTTGAGGATTGTTGTTGGTGTTTTGGTACTTTGTTTACTAGAAATATTAATACTATTGTAACCATGATAGTATCTCAAATTGATTTCCTTAAATTTGTCATTTATTAAATTACTAACATGATCCAAAAATATGTTATACAAGCATTATCTTTGAAATTTTTTCATATACCACCATACATATTTTACAATAAAGCTAATGATTTTATAAGATCCTATTACTAGAATGGAGCAAACATAAATCTACTTTCTAGTCTTTTTGATGACGTCAAGTTTGAAGACCATGTCATTCCAGTCATAATAGCATATACCTTCAAGTTTTAAATGTTCTACTGAAATGGAGATAAAGTTAAAGTATTCAGTAACTTCCCAAGGGAATCACTTAGAAATAATGAGTCATATAAGATCATTAATTTCTTGTTCATTTAATAATGAGCATCAATCTCAGTTAAGTGTGATTTGTACTTTCAGGTTGTTAAAAGACCAATTTCTATTCCAACAAAAGGCAATGAATTACAATGGGATGATGACATGTGATTTGCAATGGCTTACTCAATAAAAGCTACAAATTAGTATCTCCAACATAAATGGTTCAGAAACCTAAAGCACCTCAAACATATTCTTTTCAGAGAATGACCCATCAAAAAGAGTAACAATCATTGCTAGTTCAGTTGCGGAGAAAAAAACATTCTCATATACTAGTGGTGGGAGTGTCAAATGCCCAGCCTTTTTGAAAATCAATATGGATATTTCTAAACAACAACAACAACAAAACCCTAAAAAATGAGTTTCCATATGACCCAGCAAAACTACTTGTAGGAATATAGCTTAGGGGATTAAAAATACAATGCAGAAAAGGCATCTGGACTCCTATGTTTATATTAGCCAGAATCTGGAAACAACGCAAGTGCCTGAGAACAAAAGAGTAGGTAAAGAAACTGTAGTACATATACAAAATGGAATACTAAGCAGCTGTTAGGAAAAAATAAATTTATGGAATTTTCTTATACATAGATGGATATGGAGAGTATTATGTTGAGCAAAATGAGTCAAAGGAATCAAAGAGAAAAGGATAGACATAGAATTATTGCATTCATTTGAGGAATATAAAAAAAAAGATAGCATGGCAATAATATACAAAGGCAATATATAAAGGTCCAGGAGGATCAGTCCATGGTAGGAAGTTTGCCACAAATAGTGGAGCAATGCAGTTAGAGCAGAGAAAGAACCACTATGACAATAAAATCTGGAAATTATCACTCTGGACAAAAATAAAAGGAGATAAAGTGATATTCATGATATCATGTTAGTAACAGTATTGCAAACCAGAGTGTCTGAAAAGAAAAATATCAAAAATAGAGAGAGGGGCCGGGAAGGTGGCGCTAGAGGTAAGGTGTCTGCCTTACAAGCGCTAGCATAGGACGGACCACGGTTCGATCCCCAGCGTCCCATATGGTCTCCCCAAGCCAGGGGCGATTTCTGAGCTCATAGCCAGGAGTAACCCCTGAGCGTCAAATGGGTGTGGCCCCCCCCCCAAAAAAAAGAAAGAAAAACAAAGGGGCCGGGCGGTGGCGCTGGAGGTAAGGTGCCTGCCTTGCCTGCGCTAGCCTAGGATGGACCGCGGTTCGATCCCCCGGCGTCCCATATGGTCCCCCAAGAAGCCAGGAGCAACTTCTGAGCGCATAGCCAGGAGTAACCCCTGAGCGTCACAGGGTGTGGCCCAAAAACCAAAAAAAAAAAAAAATAGAGAGAGGAAAAAGTATCTATTTCAGAGGCAGAAAGGAAAAGATGAGGGAGGGTGAGAAAAAAAAACCACTGGTGGCTGGAAATGTACACTAGTGAAGGGTGTTGTACATTGCATGACTAAAACTATATCATGAACACCTTTTAACTGTGAAAAAAACACAACTGTATTATGAAAAGCCTTATAAATTTTGGTGTTTAAAAAAAGGAATTAAAGATATATATGTTTGCTATATAAGAAATTTGACTAAAATAGTTTCCATATTCCTACTACAAAAGGAAACTACTCTGTATACCAATTTGTTAGGATTCTGAGTTCCAAGACTTAGCACAAAAAATATTCTATTCATGTGTTTTTTGCTTTTTCATAGCATTATCATCATTAAACTATAGTCAGCCAGCCCACAGGCTATGGTCTATCTCACCATAATATTTAGGCCCAGAAATTGTGCTGTGTGGGTTGATGAATCACATTGTTGAAAATGTATTCAGACAGCTAAATTGAAGTATTTTTAATTGACAGAAACTTTAAGAAGAGAAGAACTCAGCCAAACAATATTAGGGTAGACTCTGCCTTTCATTGGAACATTTCCCTATAAGAAATGAGTTTAATCCATCATTTTGTCAAAGTCAGCGACAAGCATTTTGTCAAGTAGACATGTTCATTTGGAAACAGCATAGAGTTGCTTCATGATCTTGTGAACATGTAAGCATTGTCTGTACATCCGAGTGGTAGAATTCTTCATCTTTTTTTTTTTTTATCCAACTCTATGACTTAGGGTCTTTCGGAATAGAAAACAGGGGCATGTGGGCAGAGAAGACAAGATTGACATACATCTTCTCTGGTGTTACTAAGTCAATGTTTGAGGATTTATTGGACTGTGGTTGGTGCTAGTTGAGTTTCAGTTTTACCATTTAGGTTCAGTAAATTTGGGAGATTACTATGAAACTTGCCTAACATATTTTCTGTTCTACTACTGGACTGTCACTATTCCAAAATTTTGAGATATCCCATGGTTCAGGATTTATATATTTGATTCAAATTTGGTAGCATGGCAATTTGTTAATATTAAGTTATGAGACCAGGCTGTTTTTCTGCTGGGAAAATGACAGGAGTGATATATATAGCAACTTTGCGAGCAAGATTTGAATCAAGCTTTGCATAAGGAAAATTTTATTTTGTTCTCCTTGATACGATGCTTTTAAAATAATGACAAGAAAAAAATTAAGTTTATGTTAAAAGAAGTAAGAATAATACAAATAAAATACCTTTACTCAATGTGTCATAATAGTAGAATATTAAAATTTGAGAGAATATATGAGATGGATTCTAGAAAATTTTCCAGAAAATATTCTATGTTTAAGTGGAATAATTTATGATTATAGTGTTTTAGTCTTATATTCTCAGGAAAACATATGTGTTATGAATTAAATTATAATTGTTCTTTTGTTTAGAAAACAAATGTATAAGTTTAAGAGTGCTATTAATTACTAGCAAAAAACTAAACATTCATTTTTATTCCCATTTTTATATTAAACTAAAAATGTGGTATAGATAATATAATTCACAACCCAAAAAGAGCTTTACTGAGAGCCAAACATTACAAGTCTTACACAAAGTGATATGTGTATGATTAATTTTGTTTCTCAAAATATGGAACAAAGAATAACATAACTTTGGAGTTTTGAAGTATTAAGAAAACATGTCTTTACTGATATATTTTTGCTGACATAGCTTTGCTCAGAAATAAACTACAAACACCATAATAATAGTGCTTGAAAGAAAATATATCATCTCTCATAAATAAGAAAGTTTCCATCAATTTACACATTTTGTTTTTTAGATGAAGACTTGAGAATATTATTTTTCTCGTTAAATAATGGTAGAGTCCCATGTTTCATTGGAAAAAAGAGCAATGTTAAATGTGACCACATTTTGTATATTCTAGTTTCAATTTCCTGTTCATTATATATAAAGTAGTTTATTTTTTATATTTTATTTAAACACCTTGATTACATACATGTTTGTGTTTGATTTTCAGTCATGTAAAGAACACCACCCATCACCAGTGCAACATTCCCATTACCAATGTTCCAAATCTCCCTCTTTCCCACCTAACCCCCTCCTGTACTCTAGACAGGCTTTCTATTTTCCTCAGAAATTCTCATTATCAGGAGATTTCAAAATGTAGTTATGTTTCTAAATAACTTCATCCCTGTTTGTGGAGAGCTTCATGAGGTGAGCTGTAACTTTCAGCCCTTCTCTCTTTTGTGTCTGAAAATTATTATTGCAAGAATTTCTTTCATTTTTCTTAAAACTCATAGATGAATGATACCATTCCGCGTTTTTCTCTCTCTCCCTCTGACTTATTCCACTCAGCATAATAGATTCCATGTACATCCATGTGTAGAAAAATTTCATGACTTCATCTCTCCTGACAGCTGCATAATATTCCATTGTGTATATGTACCACAGTTTCTTTAGCCATTCCTCTGTGGAAGGGCATCTTGGTTGTTTTCAGAGTTTTGCTATGGTAAACAGTGCTGCAATGAATATAGGTGTAAGGAAGGGATTTTTGTATTGTGTTTCTGGTTCCTAGGGTATATTCCTACGAGTGGTATAGCTGGATCCTATGGGAGCCTGAATTCCAGTTTTTGGAGGAATCTCCATATCACTTTCCATAAAGGTTGAACTAGACAGCATTCCACCAAGCAGTAGATAAGAGTTCCTTTCTCTCCACGTCCCCGCCAACACTGTTTGTTCTCATTCTTTGTGATGTTTGCCAATCTCTGTGGTGTGAGGTGGTACCTCATAGTTGTTTTGATTTTCATCTCCCTGATGATTAGTGATGTGGAACATTTTTCATGTGTCTTTTGGCCATTTGTATTTCTTCTTTGTCAAAGAGTCTGTCCATTTCTTCTCCCCATTTTTTGATGGGATTAGATGTGTTTTTCTTGTAAAGTACTGTCAGTGCCTTGTATATTTTGGATATTAGCCCCTTATCTGATGGATTTTGGGTGAATAGTTTCTCCCACTCAGTGGGTGGCTCTTGTATCCTGGGTACTATTTCCTTTGAGGTGCAGAAGCTTCTAAGCTTAATATATTCCCATATGTCAATCTCTGCTTTCACTTGCTTACTGGGTGCAAACAGGTGTTTCCTCCTTGAATATGCCTGTAATCTCAATGTCCTGGAGTGTTTTGCCTACATGTTGTTCTATATATCTTATGGTTTCAGGTCTAATATCTAGGTCTTTCATCCATTTGAATTTTACCTTCGTACATGATGTTAGCTGGGCATCTAAGTTCAATTTTTTTGCAAGTGGCAATATCACTAGTTGAAGAGGCTTTCTGTACTCCATTTAGGATTTCCTGCTAATTAGGTGATTGTACGTCTGGGGAACATTCTCCGAGTATTCAAGTCTATTTCACTGATTTGAGTGCCTTTCTTTATTCCAATACCATGCTATTTGATAACTATTGCTTTGTAGTAAAGTTTAAAGTTTGGGAAAGTAATTCCTCCCATATTCTTTTCCCCAATGATTGCTTTAGCTATTCTAGGGTGTTTATTATTCCAAATGAATTTCAAATGTGCCTGATCCACTTCTCTGAAGAATATCAAGGGTATCTTTAGCAGTGGTCCTCAAACTATGGCCCGAGGCCACATATTGTATTTGTATCTGTTTTGTTTCTTCATTGAAAAACAAGATATATGCAGTGTGCATAAGAATTCGTTCATAAGTTTTGTTTTTACTATAGTCAGACCCTCCAATGGTCTGAGGGGCAATGAACTGGCCCCCTGTTGAAAAAGTTTGAGGACCCTGCTTTAGAGGGATCGCATTAAAACTGTACAGTGCTTTGGGGATTATTGCCATTTTGATGATATAATCCTGCCAATCCATGAGCAGGGTATGTGTTTCCATTTCCACATGTCCTCTCTTATTTCTTGGAACAGAGTTTTATAGTTTTCTTTGTATAGGTCCTTCACATTTTTAGTCAAGTTGATTCCAAGATATTTGAGTTTGTGTGGCACTATTGTGAATGGGGTTGTTTTCTTAATGTCCATTTATTCCTTATTACTATTGGTGTATAGAAAGGTCATTGATTTTTTGTGTTAATGCTGTAGCCTGCCCCTTGCTATATGAGTCTATTGTTTCTAGAAGCTTTTTGGTAGAGTCTTTTTGTTTGTTTGTTTGTTTTTGGGCCACACCCGGCAGTGCTCAGGGGTTACTTCTGGTTGTCTGCTCAGAAATAGCTCCTGGCAGGCACGGGGGACCATATGGGACACCGGGATTCAAACCAACCACCTTTGGTCCTGGATCCGCTGTCTGCAAGGCAAACACCGCTTGGTAGAGTCTTTAGGGTTTTCTAAGTAGACTATCATGTCATCTGCAAACAGTGAGAGCTTGACTTTTTCCTTTCCTATCTGGATTCCCTTGATATCTTTTCCCTACCTAATCGCTGTAGTGAGTACTTCCTGTGCTATATTGAATAGGAGTGGTGAGAAAGGACAGCCTTTTCTTGTGCCAGAATTTCGATGGAAGGCTCTTAATTTTTCTCCATTGAGGATAATATTTGCCACTGGCTTGTGGTAGATGGCCTTAACTATATTGAGAAAGGTTCCTTCCATTCCCATCTTGCTGATATTTTCGATCAAGAATGAGTGTTGGACCTTATCAAATACTTTCTCTGCATCTATTGATATGATCATGTGATTTTTATTTTTTCTTGTTTTTGATGTTGTGTATTATGTTGATAGATTTAAGGATGTTAAACCAGCCTTGCATTCCTGGGATGAAACTTACTTGATGGTAATGGATAATCTTCTTAATGAGGCATTGAATCCTATTTGCCAGGATTTTGTTGAGGATCTTTGCATCTGCATTCATCAGCGATATTGGTCTGTAATTTTCTTTTTTTTTAGCATCTCTGTCTGGTTTAGTTATCAAGGTGATGTTGGCTTCATAAAAGCTATTTGGAAGTGTTTCCGTTTGTTCAATTTCATGAAAGAGTCTTGCCAGGATTGGTAGTAGTTCCTCTTGGAAAGTTTGAAAGAATTCATTAGTGAATCCATCTGGTTCTGGGCTTTTGTTTTTGGGTAGATATTTGATTACCGTTTTAATTTTATCAATAGTGATGGGGTTGTTTAGATATGCTACATCCTCTTCATTCAATTGTGGAAGACTATAAGAGTCCAAGAATTAATCCATTTCTTCCAGGTTCTCATTTTTAGTGTCATAGAGTTTCTCAAAGTAGTTTCTGATTACCCTTTGAATCTCTGCCATATCAGCAGTCATCTCTCCTTTTTCATTCCGAATACAAGTTATCATGTTTCTCTCTCTCTTTCTTTGTTAGTTTTGCCAATGGTCTATCAATCTTGTTTATTTTTTCGAAGAACCAACTTCTGCTTTCGTTGATCTTTCAGATTGTTTTTGGGTTTCCACTTCGTTGATTTCTGCTCTCAGCTTTGTTATTTCCTTCTGTCTCCCTAATTTTGGGTCCTTTTTTTGAGCACTTTCTAATTCTATGAGCTGGTTCATTAAGTTATTCAGGTAGGCCCCTTCTTCCTTCCTGATATGTGCTTACAAAGCTATAAATTTTCCTCTTAGGATTGCTTTTGTTGTGTCCCATAAGTTCTGATAGTTTGTGTCTTTATTATCATTTGTTTCCAGGAAAGTTTTGATTTTCTCTTTGATATTATCTCAGACCCACTGGTTATTCAGTATGAGGCTGTTTAACTTCCAGGTGTTAAGTTTTTCTTCTGTTTCTTGTTCTAATTTTCATATAATTTCAGAGCCTTGTGGTCAGCGAAGGTAGGTTGCAATATTTCTATCTTCTTGGTATTAGGGAGGTATGTTTTATGTGCAGCATGTAGTCTGTCCTGGAGAATGTCCCATGTACATTGGAGAAAAATGTGTATCCAGGTTTCTGGGGATGGAGTGTCCTATATATATCCACTAGGCCTCTTTCTTCCATTTCTCTTCTCAGGTCTAGTATACTCTTGGGTTTCAGTCTGGTTGACCTATCCAGTGTTGACAAAGCCATGTTGTGGTCCCCCACAATGATTGTGTTGTTATTAATATTATTTTTCAGATTTGTCAACAATTGTATTAAGTATTTTGCTGGCCCCTCATTCCATGCATATATGTTTAGGAGAGTGATTTCTTCCTGCAGTACATACCCCTTGATTAATACAAAATGTCCATCTTTGTCCCTTACAACTTTCCCGAGTATAAAGTTTGCATCATCTGATATTAATATGGCCATTCCAGCTTTTTTTATGGGTGTTGTTTGCTTGGATAATTTTCCTTCAGCCTTTTATTTTGAGTCTATGTTTGCTCTGACTATTCAGGTGCATTTCTTGTAGGCAGCAGAAAGTTGGATTGATTTTTTTTTTATCCATTTAGCCACTCTGTGTCTCTTAACTGGTGCATTTAGTCCATTGATATTGAGAGAAAGAATTGTCCCGGGATTTAATGCCATCTTTATATCGAAATTCGTTGTGTCTTATGGTCAGTCTTGTCTTTTTTTTTTTTTTTTTTTTTTTTTTTTTTTTTGGTTTTTGGGCCACACCCGGTGACGCTCAGGGGTTACTCCTGGCTATGCGCTCAGAAGTCGCTCCTGGCTTGGGGGACCATATGGGACGCCGGGTGATCGAACCGCGGTCCGTCTCCTAGGCTAGTGCAGGTAAGGCTTACCTTACCTCCAGCGCCACCGCCCGGCCCCTCAGTCTTGTCTTAAAGTAGGTCTTTCAGATTTTCTCCTAAGACTGGTTTTGAGTCTGTAAAGTTTCTGAGCTCTTTTTTGTCTGTGAAGCCGTGTATACTTCCTTCAAACCGGAAAGTGAGTTTTGCTGGGTACAGTATTCTAGGTGAAGAATTTATTTCATTGAATTTTGTCACTATGTCCCACCACTGCTTTCTGGCATTGAGTGTTTCTGGTGAAAGTTTTGTTGTAAATCTCAAGGATGTTCTCTTGAATGTAATTTCCCTTTTTGATTGTGCTGTTTTCAGAATTCTGTCTCTATCTGTGGGATTCGGCATTGTGACTAGGATGTGTCTTGGGGTAGTTTTTCTTGGGTCTCTTTAGTTTGGTACTCTTTGGGCATGCAGGATATGATCACGTATATTCTTTCGCTCTAGAAGTTTCTCTTTCATGATGTTCTTGACCATTGATTCTTCCTGAAAATTTTCTTCCTGGGCCTCTGGGATTCCAATGATTCTTAAGTTGTTTCTGTAGAGCTTATCATAGACTTCTATTTTCATTTGTTCCCATTCTTTGACTAATTTTTCCATTGTCTGTTCATTTGCTTTAAGTTTTTTTTCCCTCAATCTCTCCCTCTGTATGGAGTTGTTATTTATCTCATCTTCCACAGCACTAATTCTATTCTCAGCTTCTGTTAGCCTGTTGGAGAGTGTTTCCATTTTGTCATTTAATGTGTTTACTGAGTTTTTCAGGCCTGTTATTTGACCTATTATTTCAGTTTGGAGTTTTGTGGTTTCTGTCTTCATATTTTCTTGGTTCTTATTAGTGTTCTGTTCACCTCAAGCCATGGTTTCTTTGAGTTCTCTGAGCATCTTCCATATTTCTTTTCTGAACTCCTTATCTGAGAGATTGATTAGTTGGTTGGCTGTTTTCTGGTCATCAGAATTGTCATCTTCATTCTCTATCTCTGATGCTGGCCTGCATTGTTTCCCCATTGTCACACTTGTATTGTGGGTTTTTCTTCCTGTTGTGGTGGTATTTATTGGCTAAATGATGTGTGCAGCCATGCTCCTCTGGCTCCATCATTTATGTGTGGGTAGACTTGCCTCCAAGGAAGGGAAGCCCTCCATGGATGAAGCCTCACACAGGATTAAATCTTAGGCCCTAGCACGCAGCAGAGAAGACCTTCTGGGGAGAAATGTTGGGCTTCAGTAATCCAGCTCAGTTTTTAGTGTGTTTTTTTCTTATTGTTGCAGTGACATTCTTTCCTTAGAAAGAGTGCATGGCTGTGTAGCACAGTGGAGCAAAGTGTTCTTCTGGAGCTTCTGGGAGAGCAAATTTTCTGGGCCCTTTTTGGCCCACTCCCAAGAGGTTCAGGAGACAGGGCTGGAGACAAACACATACAGGCAAAACTCACAGTTTCTCACAGTCGAGCCCCACTGGGCCGGCATAGATTTTCCCAGCCTGACGTCACAAACAGGGGACCTGCCTTCTGTGAAGTAATGCTTATAGCTGGTTTTCACTTTAGGAAGCAGTTCCTTGGCGTTCTGGCCCATAAATTAGCCTCAGGGAGTGCGAAGTTTCTGGGCCCTTTTTGGCCCACTCCCAAGAGGTTCAGGAGACAGGACAGGAGACAAACACACACAGGCAGTACTCACAGTTTCTCACAGTCAGGCCCCACTGAGCTGGAGTAGATTTTCCCAGCCTCTATAAAGTAGTTCTTAATCATATTATGCTTCTGTGAGTTTTAGTAACCTCGTCCCTCAATTTTTGAGTATAGATGTATAGGTGATATGTTTAGTAAATTTTATTAACCTTGTTCCTAACTTTGACAATATTCTATATGCTATATAAAACTATATAAATCAAGTAAACTTGATTCTAAAAAAATCTCTTTTATTTAATTTGAGTTATTAAATAAGGGATGAAGTTTGTTTTGTTTTTAGACATAATGATTTACAATATGGTCAAAAATTGGGCTTAATCTAAGTTTCATGTTTTGTCTTGTTAGGGTTATTTTGTTTGTTTGTTTTTTTTTTTTTTGCATTTTGCATTTTCCTGCTAAATTAAGTACTGGTAACTCTCTGATTTACCAAGTTGTTCGGTTTTTTTTTTTGTTTTTGTTTTTGTTTTTTTACACATTATATAACTAAATATGTAATCTGACAATGACTTGGCTCTTTTCCCCATGATTTGATGGGGTTGGTTGCTCTTTTTTGTTAAATTTTACAAGTGCTCTAAATATTTAAGATATTATCCTTTTTCAGGTTTGTGGTGAAAAACATTTTCTCTCAATCTGTGTAGTGTCTTTTGATTGTGGGCAAAGTTGCTTTTGTGATACGAAAGTTCTTAAATAGATGTAGCCCTATTATTTTTCTTTCATATTTGGGCTCTGCCAATAAACAAGATGAAGACAATTCAGTGTCACAAAGTTTCTGCCAATGTTTTTCTCAACATTAAAAGAATGATTCATATCTGACATCAGGGTCTGTCAAACCTGAATCTATAAATTCTACTGGATTAAATTTTTCATTTAACAGTGAAAAAAGAGACTGAGAGGAGACTATTGTTACAAAAGTCAGGATATTTGTGGATTTGAGTGATAATACAGCAGAGAGGGCACTTTCCTCGTATGCTGTAACTGACTTGGATTCAATATAGTCACCCAAGGCTAACAGAATTTATCCTAATGGGCAGAGCTAAAGGTAGGCCCGAGCATCACCAGGTGTGTCCCCCAAACTAACTAACTAACTAACTAACTAACTAGTTAATTAAATATCAGGCTAATTTCTACTTTTAAGGAAAAGGACACAGTAAACAGGTAAAGGGTTTTTAAGATGCTGGTAACCTTTTATTCCTTGATTTGTAAGATAGGTTTAAAAACAGCAATATAGTCTTTAAATAATTCCTAATATTTTTGTATTTTTATATATTGAAAAACATCTATATAAAATTGCATGAAATTACTCGCACAATTTAAAAAAATGATAAACAAATAATCAACCACCAAACTATTTTTTTTTTAATGTTTTAGGTGTCACATCTGGAACTAATCAAAAGTTGCTCCTTTATTTGAACTCAGGATTACTACTGCCATTTACTACTGCTCAGGAGTAATAAGATGCTCCAAATTAGTTTGACTTGGAGAGACAGCATAGAGGCAGAGCATTTGCCTTGCATGCAGATGGATGGTGGTTCTAATCCCAGCATCCTATATGGTCCTCTGAGCCTGCCAGGAGCAATTTCTGAGCACAGAGCCAGGAGTAACCCCTGAGCACTGCCAGGTGTGACCCAAAACAAAACAAAACAAAACAAAACAAAAAGTTAGTTTGGAGCATGCAAAAAAAAAATACCCTACCTACTGTACAATAAAGCTCCAGTTCTCTAAAACCACTTCTGTCACCTTCAAGACAAAGATAAAAAAGAAACAAGTGACTTTAATTAACTAGACCTAGATAATTTTATAATTGAGTCAATAATTTTTATGAAAGGATGTATACTTCAGAGATAGAGAATAATATTTAATAGACTGATAGAGAAAAAATAATTCTTGGCACAGATGTGGTATAGATAATATAATTATATTATGGAGATTATATTAACATAAAAGTAATATAATATTTATCATATAATATATGATATATAATATTGATATAACATATAATATTAATATAATACATAATTATATATAATATATCATAATTATAAATGAAAATATTTTGCCTTATAGTACATACAGCAATGTACTCCACTTTCAGAAGTACAACTCCTATCTCTTTATAATGAAAGAAAGATAAATAGATGTTAATATAAAGTAGGTGATTGTGATGTTGGGTAAGCATTTAGCACAGTAAAAACTCATAGTCAACAACATTAGGATGTAAAGATAAGTTTATATTTTGATTAATTGGAAAACAGTTATATTTTACTGAATGCACAAAAATCATTGCTAAAGGTTACTACACTTACAAATCACCTAAGAAGGTCACTATACTTATAAATCAAACTTGATATGTCATCATGAACCA